>NC_142015.1:6666361-6743861 GCF_049901735.1 Notechis scutatus
ACCTTACTTTGGACCAATCACCAGGAAACTGTGAGTTCTAATCCCACCTCAGGCAGGAGAGCCAGCTGGGCTGGGTTACTTTAGGGCAGCCTTTCTCTCTCTCTCTCTGTCTCTCTATACAAGGTGGTTTCTGTCTGGGAAAAATAAAAGGAGGAAGGAGTATGTTCGGCACCTGGAGTTATGTATAAAAACAATAAAGGTGAGATAATAAAGAAATAAATAACGTCTCTTAATTGAAAAACGAAGTCGGTAACCAAGTATCTTTGCCCGATGAGTTCCACAAACCCGCCTCCAGAAGAGGGGGTGAACTTATTCCCCAAAGAACCAGAGAGCAGGACAAGGAACAACGGTTGGAAACTGATCAAGGAGAGAAACAACCTGGAATTAAGGAGAAATTTCCTAACAGTGAGGACAATTAACCAGTGGAACAGCTTGCCACCAGAAATCGTGGGAGCTCCATCACTGGAGGTTTTTTATAAGAAGAGACTGGACAGCCCCTTGTCTGAGATTGTATAGGGTCTCCTGGTTCAGCAGGGGGCTGGACTAGAAGACCTCCAAGGTCCCTTCCAGCTCTATTCTATTCTACAGTGCTACCTGCCTGCTGTATGATCAGCAGTGTGACCCTCCAACATGGATATGTTTTAAAACTATCAGTTCTGCCTCCCTTATCTAAGAAAGCATACTGGAAAATATATCTTGATGCAGTGAAATGAATATTACGGAGCAGGGGTGTCAAACTCGATTTCATTGAGGGCCACATCAGGGTTGTGTTTGACCTCGCGGGAGAGGGGGGGGCTGGAGGGGCGTGGCCAGGGGGGGCACGGCCAGCTCGATGTCACTCATCAAGGCTCCGTTTTCGGCCATAACGGCGCTCCAGGGCTCCGTTTTGAGCCACGACAGCCTCCTGCAGCCCTCTGCCAGCGAAAACAGAGCTTGGGAGGGCCGAGTGTGGTCACCCCTAGCTCCGTTTTGGCTGGCAGAGGCACCACGGGCCGGTCCTTGACTGTTTCCAGGGCAGGCTCGTGGGGCCAGATCTAAGCACCCCATAGGCCGGATCTGCCCTCGGCCCTTGAGTTTGCCACCCCTGTTATAGAGCATGATTTGCACAACGCCTTCAGTTCGTTAAAGCAAATAGTAAGGGTGTAAACAACTGTTGGAAGATTCTGGGTTCCGTTCCAAGTGGGGAAGAAAGACACTGGAAACATGGTGACTGCTTGGAAAGATGGTTTAATGGTGGACAGGACCACATGGCTTGGAGCTCCAAAGTGAAAAGAACAATGACATGCTTCAAGACGAAGGAAGGGCTGATATGCTGAGAGTGCCTGGGTTTTATACCCTCTGTTGGGATTTGAATTTGAGCTTGTATTCTGATTGGTTGTCAGACTCCCATGGGACCATGCAGGGGCAACTCTGTAGGCTGTCCTGAGTCCCATCCCAGGCTTGGTTTGAGCCTTGCTGGATGATGATGTAATGAAAGGGCTTTGGGCAATTCCTATAGCTCTACCTGGAGATCTTTGTTATGTAAAATAGGCTGGCCTATGCCAGAGTAATAGCCCATTACCAAAGGTGGGGGGGCTGAGTTTCTGCTTCTGAGTTTCTACTCTTTTTAGGGGAAATATTCTGCCTTTTTAATATTTCCTAGGATATTTCATTTTTTTCTAGGAGAGGGATGGGTGCTAACATGCTATACAACTTAACAGGTTTTTGAGAACTCACATCTGTTTGCACTTAACTGTTGGTTGCAAAGAAATCAAAGAGGCTGAAGCTTATTCTTCTCCCTCATCGGTTCCTTCAACCCTCCCCTGTTTTGATGATGGGCTTCTATAAAAAGTGAAACAGGAGCTTCAAGATGGATATGTAAGCCGAGAACAGCCTGTTTGTTTGTTTTACTCTGATGACCAGTGGGGAGAAAAAATGGCCCGAAGTTTGTTGTCTTTAAAAAGTGGGAAGTTAGGATTTAAACTCGGGAACTGATGTATGAACACAGGGCTTAATTTGTGAGATCTGCAGTTAGAAAATCTCATGTGTATAAATTATTTCTTTCTGGTGTACAATAAATAACTTACCTAGTCATGTCAAGTCTGGGAGGCTCCTGATGTTATTAAATGCAAGGTTGTTTCTGAAGAGTCAATATTTATTACTATGCTGTGAAGTGTGACAGCTTCCAACTGACCTCTTTTAACCAAAAACATATGGATGATTCAGTATTAGCATTCCACAAGGAGTTCATTCTTTGAACAAAGTCAACAAAACAAAACACGAATCCATCTCTACAAGAAAATAAGAACTGAAAAAGGGGAATACCTATCTCTCCATATCTATCTCTACCTATCTATCATCTCTCGTGTGTGTCTCTTTCTCCTATTGTCTACCTGTTACCTATTTATCTATCATCTATCTATATCTATATTTATCTGTCTATCTATCTATCATCTATTTATCTATCAGAAGAAGCAGAAGGAGGAGGAGAAGCAGCAGAGTAAAAAGAATCAGAAGAAGAAGAATCAGGAGGAGGAGGAGGAGGAGGAGGAGGAGGAAGAAGAAGAAGAAGAAGAAGAAGAAGAAGAAGAAGAAGAAGAAGAAGAAGAAGAAGAAGAAGAAGAAGAAGAAGAAGAAGAAGAAGAAGAAGAAGAAGAAGAAGAAGAAGAAGAACCGAGGAGGAGGAGGAGGAGGAGGAGGAGGAGGAGGAGGAGGAGGAGGAGGAGGAGGAGGAGGAGGAGGAAGAAGAAGAAGAAGAAGAAGAAGAAGAAGAAGAAGAAGAAGAAAGAAGAAGAAGAAGAAGAAGAAGAAGAAGAAGAAGAAGAAGAAGAAGAACCGAGGAGGAGGAGGAGGAGGAGGAGGAGGAGGAGGAGGAGGAGGAGGAGGAAGAAGAAGAAGAAGAAGAAGAAGAAGAAGAAGAAGAAGAAGAAGAAGAAGAAGAAGAAGAAGAAGAAGAACCGAGGAGGAGGAGGAGGAGGAGGAGGAGGAGGAGGAGGAGGAGGAGGAGGAGGAGGAGGAGGAGGAGGAAGAAGAAGAAGAAGAAGAAAGAAGAAGAAGAAGAAGAAAGAAGAAGAAGAAGAAGAAGAAGAAGAAGAAGAAGAAGAAGAAGAAGAAGAAGAAGAAGAAGAAGAAGAAGAAGAAGAAGAAGAAGAAACAACTCTGTACAAACTCGAATCTTCTAGCTATCACATGCTGGGCGTCTTTCTTTATTATGATCACCTGACTTTGGTATGCATGGACAAGTTCTCTAAAACAAGGCTTTGTGGGAGGTGACCTTGGAATCTTAACTAGCTAGGAGTTGCACCCAGCAACAACCACAGCAGCATTTCTAAGCTTCCGATATTTCCCTGGAGAGATTGCGTAAGGCATTTGGCCATTCCCACCCAGCAGCAGCATCTCATGATAGCTTCTGCCTAAGCTACATTTCTGCAGCTGCAAATCTTTCATAAGAAGAATAGATGCTATTTTGGGAATAATGTTTGCATTTGACCTATACAAAAAGTACAGTCAATGTACAGTTACAGTGCTGAGTGCTGCATCTAGAACTCCCAGAAATGTCATTTCTCCCCCCAAAAAAAGGCTGTTTTCAGGTTAAGGACATTACCCTGGAGAATCTCAGAGGCTACTCACCCAAAAGAGCAAGTTCTACCTATATCCTGTGGCATATAGATAGTCCTTGACTTATAACATCAACAGGATCAGAAAATTCATCATTACGCAGTGCAGTCATTAAATGAAGCATCATGTGATGCAGAGGTGGTATTTAGCAGGTATTCTGACCAGTTCTGGAGAACCAATAGCAGAAATTTTGAGTAGTTTGTGGAGAACTGGCAAATCCCACCTGGCCCTGCCCCATCTATTCTCCTCCTCCCAAGTCCCAGCTGATTGGCTGGGTCTTCTTTGGTTGCCCTGCACAGGAGAACGGAGCTGGAAAGCAGGTTAGTGGGGTGGGGAGGGAATGGGGATTTTACAGTATCCTTCCCCTGCCATGCCCATCAAGCCATGCCCACCAAGCCACGCCCACCAAGCCATGCCCACCAAGCCACGTTCACAGAACCAGTAGTAAAAAAATTTGAATCCCACCACTGATGTTATAGCCTTTTCTTCAACAATCATTAAGTGAACCACTCATGGTCATTAAGCAAAACTTCACTGGATCAATGCCTGTGGAGATTCTCTCTTTTTTATATATACCCATTTTTTATTTTTATTGTAAAAAATACCCCCCAAAAAAGAAAAGAAAATAGGAAATTAAGGGAAGGAAAGGGAATGGGAAAAGGGGGTGTGAAATACAAGGGGGAAGAGAAAAAAGAAAGAAAAGTGGGCATTGACTTCCAATTCTTCCTAGTGGTTCTTGCTTTTACACATTAATATATAACTAGCCATTTCTATAACACCAAATCTTTCTAATCAACAAAACCAAAATCAAAATTTCATTTTTTTCTTCTTCACAAGCACAAATTCCAGAAGTGATATCCAAACAAGAACATATTTTCCTCTTTAAATAAAGTATTCAATTTAACCATTCCTGCTTTATCTTTCTTGCTATGGAAATAGTATGTATTTCTATTTGCACCTAGTAATCTTTGTCAACTGTTACTATTTTTATTTACAACATTTATTGTATTCTTTCAAACTCTTTGGCCTTACTGAAGGCAGGGAGGAGAATGCCTATGGAGGTTCTCCAGGATCCAGGTGATGATTGTCCCAAAAGTGCTTTTTCAAAAGACAACTGGACTTTCTCAGTTTTTTTTCCTTGAAGATGTTTCCCTACTCATCCAAGAAGCTTTGCCAGTTCTTCAAGAAGTTTCTTCAAGAGAACTGAGAAAGCTTCTTGGATGAGCAGCAAAATGTCTTCAAGGAAAAACAAAGTAAGTCCAGATGCCTTTTGAAAAAGCACCTTTCGTGTGATCAAGTGGTTCATGTGATCACAACTTGCCATGTCACTGCCGACCTTCTCCATTGACTTTGTCTGTCAGAAGTTGATGTATGATAAATGGCAACCAGGCAACTGTGGGAGGTTGTAAGTGCAAGGACAGGCCGTAAATCACTTTTTACAACACTGTCGTAACATCAATAGTTGCTGAATGATTGTTAAGTAAGGACCACCTGTAATGGAATTCGATAGTTATTTGTTTACTGTTGTGCTTAGCATTCCAGCCCCACAAAGTTTAATCTCATTCTCAAGTATGTCCTAATTTATTATCATCAGTTATTAAGGAAATTACATATTCTCTACTGCATATACACATTGCCCTTGTAAGTGACATGTAGGGTGATCAGAATTATATTTGCTGAAATTTATATCATGCATTTTAGATCCTGAATGATAGAAGCCCAAGCGGCTTATGAAATGAATTAACGATAACAATGGGGAGAGCAATGTGCAAAGACAGAAAATAGATTACATCAAACACTCGTACCAGGTAAGGACAATGGTCCATCTGCTTCAGTATTGTCGAGTTCAGAGGTCTCCAACCCTGGTGACTTTAAGCCTGGTGGACTTCAACTCTCAGAATTCTGGGAGTTGAAGTCCACCAGGTTTAAAGTCACCAAGGTTGGAGACCCTCTAGTTGACTAACACTTCTTCAAGGATTCAAGAGAGGAGAGATATTTCTCAGCTTTGGAAGCCATATTGAGACCAGGTGCTCCCAGGCTGCAACATTTTGAGTCTGGGAAAGTGGGAGGGGGGAAATTTCTTGGAGTGTATGTAGTTAGACATAATAACATTCTTTTTCTAATTCAAGGTCATGTTATTTTGCACATAAGTGAGGGGAAGTTTTCAGTTGGGATGGATGGTGATTGGGGCATGTGATGTGATGATGGGTGCAGGGGGTGGATTTGTAGTTTTTACTCATTTCAAGGAAGCCCAGAACTTTCAGATTTAGGATTTCCCAGTTGTGCTAGTTTACTATCCAAAATAAAAATAACTTTTGAGAAGATGTCTGTCTCGGAATTATTGGTTGAAGTGGAGGTCTGCTGGAACACTGACAATATTTTCATCATCTATTCCTGATTCTTCTACTTCAACGTGCTGGGAATTGGTCCTCGGAATGCCAACATTTAAATCTTGCACGTGGCCTTGAGCTGTGATTCTTTGCTGAAGGCAACACAGAGCAAAACAGAAGAACGTTGCAATAAAATAGCTTTCAACTCTAGCTCATGTCAGATAAAGTCAACACAGAAAACATTTCTAAAAGTCATGATTTCACCATCTTCTCTCCAGAAACTAGGCCTCATAGGTAGGGTTTCTGCAAACAACACACCATTGTTGAAACGTTCTCGTTCAGCATCTCCCAGCATCCTTTCTGATGGAATATGAACATGAGTCAGGACTTCAGGAGTTCAACAGAACATCGGTTGGTAAAATTGACTTGGCAAATTATACAAAGATATAAGAATAGTAATCATTATTTAATATTAGACAAATGTAATATAATGTATTAGGATATTTAAATCAAGAACCTGTATAGATGCCAAGAACGCTGTTGATACCATGATGTTTTATGATGTAATAAAAGAAACTCAATAAAAATATATTTTTTAAAAAATGACTTTGGCAGAAAGTCCCTTGAGAGAAATCATTTGCCCATTTGATCTTCTGGCATTCCCTAGGAGAGAAATAAATATGAACCAGGAAAATAATATCTTCTGCTTTATTTCCTGCTAAGATGACATTCACAATGAGGTGACTTTCTCCCAAAGGATTTTAAAGTGTTTAATAAATATGCCCACGTTACACGGGATACTATAGTTGTGTGTGTTTTCTGAAGTGGGATGTGTGTATGAAGGAAATGAAGATGGTGAACCAATATTTCTCCATTGATGTCCTGACTCTCTGGAATATGCTCACCAGGAAGGTTCCAGTTAATCCTAATTCAATCTTTTCTGAATAAGAAATATTATTTGGGTAGTTTATGGCAGGATTTTGTGCTGGTGGACAGAAAAAGGGAGTAAGTGTGAAATCCAGTTCTACAAATGTTATGATTAAGTCTCTGAAGTTACATGATTGAACACCTGGAAACTAGACATTTGGAACGGAATATTGTGGAAAATTTAACATCAGAATTCCAACCTGTTGATGTTTAGTTTTTTATACTGTAAAAAATCCGATTCTAAACGCCACACTTAACATAGAATCGAATCTACTGTGAATCTATTGTGTCTAATGCAGTTTTGCATGTATGGTTACAATCAAGATCAAGTGAGGTACTAATACCACTCTATAAAGCTTTAGTAAGACCACACCTAGAGTACTGCATCCAGTTTTGGTCACCACATTATACAAAAGATGTTGAGACTCTAGAAAAAGTAGAGAGAAGAGCAACCACGATGATTAGGGGACTGGAGGCTGAAACATACAACGAACAGTTGCAGGAACTGGGCCCGGCTAGTCTAGTGAAGAGAAGGACCAGGGGAGACATGATAGCAGTTTTCCAATATTTGAGGAGCTGCCACAGAGAGGAGGAGGGTCAAACTATTTTCCAAAGCACCCGAAGGCCAAACAAGGAATAATGGATGGAAACTGAACAAGGAGAGATTCAACCTGGAAATAAGGAGAAATTTTCTGACAGTGAGAGCAATCAACCCATGGAACAGAAGTTGCCTTCGGAAGTTGTGGGAGCGCCATCACTTGAGACTTTCAAGAAGAGATTGGACTCCATCTGTCAGAAATGGTGTAGGGTGTCCTGCTTGGGCAGGGGGTTGGACTAGATGACCTACAAGGACCCTTCCAACTCTGATTATCTGTTATTATCTGTTATTAAGACCCCCTGGCCTTCTGGTGTACTAATCTATTAATAAACAAAAAGTGTTTGTTTAAAAAAAAAGAGTTTCAGCTAACACAATTCAACTCCCAGTCAATTGCTCACAGGTCATAGGAGCTGGCAATGAAGTCCATCACATCTGAAGGACTCCAGGGTTTGCAAATATGTTTTCTTTCTATTCAACGTATTGTGCAAAGCGGGAATTTTTTCCCCAACACTTTTGGAAACAGCTGTTCCTTTTCCTTCGTGCAAGGGGCACACCCATTGCACAGTCAATACAGTCAGTATGAATCAGCTACATGATGCAGTGCACATGAGACCAGAGTCAATAGTCACCCAGATCAGAATACTCTCGATCAGATTTGACTGAACACTCATCATTCCCAAATTATGCTAAAGAGCAGCCCACGCATTTAAGAGGAAGTTAGAAAGTTTATTGAAAGTTTTAAAAGCAGAGACATCTCCTCCTGATCAGGTGTGGCCAGAATTTAACCTTAAACTGTCTATCGTGGACCTCACTCCATTCCTAAGGAGTCTGTAAGGGGGCGTGCATAAGTGCACCAGGGTGACCACCATCCCTGTCCTACTGTTCCCATTTATTCTTACGCATGTATTATGTACTGTATATACTTATACCTGTTTATACTTATATGTTTATGTTTTGTTCATGCTTATACTTGTTTCCTCATACTTGCTTGACAAACTAAACTAAATAAATAAATAAAATAAATGAATAGAAGAGAAGAGACCCTAGGGTCTAAGGGTAAAATTTCTGGGCATTTGTGCATTGGTAGTGACAACAATTTCAGATTCTCCTTTATCTATCGTGTTATTGCTGAAATATAGATAGCAGAAGAGGGTTTTTCAAAGGTGGGAATGAATGAATCAGTCAATTTACTGCTGTGACCATAAGTTATAATAATCTGACATAGCAGAAATGGAAAAAAAAATAGTAATAGTAATTGTATTTTGAATTTCAGAAGAATCTCACAACCTTTTCTACACAAACAATATCATAAAATGCTATTTAAGAAAGATTTTAAGAAAATGCTATTTTCTTAAGTAGCTTGTTATTATTTTGTTTGAATATGTTTGTGTAGAAAAGGTTGTGAGGTTCTTCTGCAATTCAAAATACATTCCTGGACCTTATTTCAATAAGAATGACTGTGTCATTTTAACAACAACAACAGCAGCAGCAGCAGCAGCAGCAGCAGCAATAGATTCTGCAAGACTTATATTTGCTCAATGTGGAATTGTGTATTCTCAAAATACATTGGATTCTCAGCTAACCAATCATATTTCATGCCAGACCGTTAAATTATTTATTTATTTATTTGATTTGATTTGATTTGATTTGTCAAGATAATAGATATAAGAATAAACATGAGTATGAATACAGGAAATAGGTACGAATAAATGGGGACAATAGGACAAGGACAGTAGGCACGATTGTGTGCTTATGCACGCCCCTTACAGACCTCTTAGGAATGGGGTGAGGTCAATAGTGGGTAGTTTGAGGTTAAAGGAGTGGGGGTTTGAGCATGTAACAACAGAGTCAGGTAGTGCATTCCAGGCATTGACCACTCTGTAGGTGAAGTATTTTCTGCAATCAAGTTTGGACCAGTTTACATTGAGTTTGTATCTGTTGTGTGCTCTTGTAGTGTTGTGGTTGAAGCTGAAGTAGTCATTGACAGTAGTAGTAGGACATTGTAGCAGATAATTTTGTGTACTACGCTTAAGTCCAACCATAGACAGCATAGTTCTAGGTTGTCCAAGCCCACAATTTCAAGCCTGGTGATATAGGGTATTCTGTTGCGAGCAGAGGAGTGAAATACTCTTCTCGTGAAATACTTTTGGACTCATTCAATTGTATTTATGTTTATTTAATTTATTTTTTATTTATTTTATTTGGTTTGTCAATTGCTTACAAGATAATGTATAAGTAAAAACATAGTTATGAATACATGGATATATATAAGAAAAATAAAGAAACAATAGGACAGGGACAGTTGGAGCGCTTATGCACACCCCACCCCTCTTAGGAAAAGGGTGAGGTCAATAGTAGAAAGTGTATGGTTAAAGTTTTTGGGGTTTGGGGAAGAAACCACAGAGTCAGAGTATTCCAGACATTGACCACTCTGTTGCTGAAGTCACATTTCCTGCAATCAAGATTGGTGCGATTAACCTCGAGTTTGTATCTATTGTTTGCTCTTGTATTGTTATGGTTGAAGCTAAAGTATTCATTGATAGGTAGGACATTGCAATGTATGATTTTATATACTATACTTAGATCGGATTGAAGGCGGCGTAGTTCTAGGTTTTCTAGGTTTAGAATTTCAGGTCTGGTGGCATAAGGTATTCTGCAACGAGTAGAGGAGTGGAGAACTCTTCTTGTGAAATATTTCTGGACTTTCTCTACTGTATTAATATCAGATACGTAATGTGGGTTCCAGACTGATGAGCTGTATTCGAGTATTGGTCTAGCAAATGTTTTGTATGCTCTAGTTAGTAGTGTGATATTACCAGAGAAAAAGCTACGTAAGATTAGGTTAACAACTCTTAATGCCTTTTTGGCTATGTAGTTACAGTGGGCTCTAGCACTTAGGTCATTTGAGATGAGCACTCCAAGATCCTTGACAGAGTTTGGATCAACAAGGTCTTGACTATTCAGCCTGTATTTTATTTTCTGATTATTATTTTTTGCCAATATGTAGGACAGAGCATTTATTTGTTAAGATTTGAAGTTGCCATTTGTTTGACCATTCTGACACATAGTCAAGGTCTTTTTGAAGGGTAGCAGTATTGTCTGTGGTGTTGAATAGCTTTACATCGTCAGCGAAAAGAACGCAATTGCTCTTGATATGATCACAGAGATCATTTATGTAGAGTATGAAGAAAGTTGGTCCTAAAACACTGCCTTGGGGGACTTCACTGTTGACAGGTAAAGAATTTGATAGGACTCTCCCAATTTTGACCATTTGTTGTCTGTTTGACAGGAATGCTTCTATCCAGTTATGCAGGTATCCAGAGATACTATAAAATTTTAGTTTTAGGAGTAGTTTGTCATGTACCACTGGATCAAAGACTTTACAGAAGTCTATGTAGATTGCGTCTATTGCTTTGCCCTGATCAAGTTGTATAGTCCATATGTTTTTGCAGTGTAAGAGTTGCAGATTACAGGATAGTTTTTTTCTGAAACCAAATTGTTTATTAGAGAGTAGGTTGTCTGTCTCTAAGTGGAGGATAATGGATTGGTTAATAATTGATTCCATGACTTTACAGGTGACGCAGCATAAAGAGATTGGTCTGTAATTTTCAACTAGGCTGGGGTCTCCCTTTTTGAAGATGGGGATGACTGTGGCTTGTGACCATAGTTTTGGCAAGGAGCTGGTCCTGAAAGTTTTTTTAAAAATTATGCTTAGAGGTTCAGCTATGGCAGTGGATAGCTTTTTTAAGAAGTAGGCACATATTCCATCCAGTCCAATAGATAGAGATGGTTTTAGATTGCGTAGTGCTTTTTCAACATTGTCTTCTGTAAAATCGATATGTATTAGATCATTGTAGTTGTCTGTGGTTTGACTAGGAAATACTGAGCATGATCCATTGCTGTTTACAAATACTGAGCCAAAGAATGTGTTAAAGATGTTGGCTTTAATGGTGTCGTTGTTGCAGTCTTTACCATTAGGTCCTTTCAGGGGTGGGATGGACCTTGAGTCTTTTAGTTTGTTGTTTACAAAATTGTAGAAAGCGTGGGTGGAATTGGTGCATAGAAGGTTTTCCTCTTGTTTAATGTGATAATTGGTGCATTCAGTCTTTATCTGGTGGCATAAATTTTTGTATCGGCTTTTGAAGTTGACAACGTGACCAGATTTGTTTTTCTGCCAAAGTGATCTCTTTTTGGATTGAAGCTTCCTTATTGTTATGGGTAATCTGTTTTTTTCTGGTTTTGGGAGTTGTTATTGGTACATATGGTTTGATGACTCTTTTGACTTCAAGTAAAAATATGTTGTAATGGTCTTCAACAGTATTGCATCCAGTGAATAGAAATTGCCAATCAAGGGATGAGAGATCATTGTCTATAAGATCATAGTTGCCTTTTTTGAAGTTATAATTGGGGATCACATCGTTGTGTTGATTTTTGTGTGGACGTATGTTGAGACAAAAGTCAATCATGTTGTGGTCACTGTTGGAAAAGAGTTCTTTAATTTGTATTCTGCTAAATTGAATTCAAACTATTGCAGAAGATGAGATCGAGGCAGTTGTTAAGTCTAGTATTGTTGGTTACTAGTTGTTCCAGTCCCAGGTTTGTTACAGCATTGTAGAAGGTTGCATGTATGGGTTCAGTTTTACATTCGTTTAGGGTCCAGTTAATGTGAGGTAGATTGAAGTCACCAAGAAAGATAAAAGTGTGTGGGCAGGATGTTGCCTGTAAAAATTTAGCTTGTTTACATGTTCGATGTCATAATCAGGGGCTCTGTAACAGTAAGAATCGAAATGTGATATTTGAGGTCAGTTTACAGATAATGGTCTCAGGAAGAGCAACTTGGATATTTTTTAGATGTAAGGACTTTTTATGGAAGATAGCAACACCACCTCCTCTACGGATTTCATGATCTGATCTGTAAGCATGATAGTCTCTTACTGTGATATGGAGTCAGGGAGAGATGCATTGAGCCATGTTTCACAGACAAATATGATGTTGAATTTAGCCATATTTAGTAAGTGGAGAAATTCAGGTATTTTATTCACAAGGCTTCTTGCATTGAGTAGCTTGCATTTAAGGCCAGTTGTAGTTGGAATTGAGGTAGTTAGGGGCATGCGTGCCTAGTTTTGAGTGATGGTGGGTTGGATGAAGTAGGGTTGGATGTGGAGTTGTGGGTTGTGTGACTTACTTTTGATACAATCAGTGTGGTAGTCAATGTAGAGATCCTTCTCTCCATTGTCTAGATATCTTTTGAGTTCCTTTCGGAGTTCACGGGAGCGGATTCTTTGCAGTATGGATAAGTCTGGTCTTGAGTGAAGTTTTTTCTGGTTGGGATTGGTTTTTGCAATGGCGTTTATTGTATGAATGAATATGCATTTGCTGGACTCATTTTTTGCAAACAGCTCTACAAAGTTTTGGGGCCACAGAGCCATCATTGTATTTGGACTCAGGGCCATCTCTGGTTACTTCAATGATATCTTCAGGAGACATGTTTGTTGTATTTGAGTTGCTTATGATATTACGAACTTTGGTGATGTCATCTGATTCATTGGTGTCTTCAAGACCAAATAAGATGGATTTGGACGTTTCTGATCACGTTCAATGGTGTCTCTGATAAGTAAGGAGATATCATTTGTGGAATTATTTGATGGGATAGTAATTATTTGTGGTTGTGGTTTGGTGGTTGTTTTTGGTTGTAGTTGTGGTTGTAGTTGAGGTAGTAGTTGTGGTAGTGGTTGTTGGGTTGGGATTTGATTTTGAGCTGATAGGTAGTCGCTTATCAGTGTTGTATTTTTTTTCCAAGAGAAATTAGGCTATACATATATAATGTCCGATATACAGTGAGGATTCCAGACAGATGAGCTGTATTCGAGTATTGGTCTGGCAAAGATTTTGGATGCTCTCATTAGCAATTCAGTATTAGCGGAGGAGAAGCTTTGTAAGATTAGATTTACAACTCTTAATGCCTTTTTGGCAATGCTGTTACAGTGACCTTTGGAGCTTAGGTCAATTGATATGAGTACTCCAAGGTCCTCGACAGAGTGAGGATTGTCAATGAGGTCATATCCGCCTGGTTTGTATTTGGTGTACTGATTTTTCCTCCAATGTGTAGGACAGAGCATTTGTTGGCCGAGATTTGGAGTTGCCAACTGTTTGACCATTCAGACACATAATCAAGGTCACTTTGAAGGACGATAGCATTGTGAGTAGTGTTGAATAGTTTTACATCATCTGCGAAGAGGACGCAGTTGCTTATAAGGTGATCGCAAAGGTCATTTATGTAGAGTATAAAGAGTGTGGGTCCAAGAATGTTGCCTTGGGGGACACCACTGTTAACTGGAGCAGGGTTTGATATAGTGCTCCCTATTTTTACTATTCGTTGCCTGTTTGACAGGAACGCAGTAATCCACTTTTGAAGGGATCCAGAAATGCCATAAGAGTTTAGTTTTAGCAATAGTTAGTTTAGCAGTAAATGTATCCAGTTAGGGTTTCTTTTTTAAAAAATAATTGTTGTTCTTTATTATTGTTTTCATATATTTATTGTTTGATTTGAATGATTGCACACAGCCCAGAGTGTGTGACATGGATGGCCATATAAATTTGAATATAAATGAATAAACAAATAAAATTATGGTTCAGTGAGCCATGCGAATCTACAAAGCTGGACTTAATAGATCATGTTTCAAATGACTACGTTGTTTTAATTAACCAACATGTTTTTGTGAAGCCAGTTATTGAATCAGATGAATAGGACTGGTTTTAAATGACTATAGTAGCAGTTCAGTACTTTCAATTTGACTTAAAATATGCTTCAGAAAATCTGCTGGGATTTGGTTGTTTAAAAGTGCTACATCTTTTCAGAATCTTGAGGATTTAAAGCACATCCAAAGCAGATGTGGCTGCTTTAAAGAGTTGCAGATATTTGCTACTCCAAACAGGTATTTCCTCTGTTTGGAGTCAAAACTGAAAGCACTGCGCAACCTAATTTAAAGCTGCTTTATTTTTTAAAACTCATAAAATTAGTAAAATCATTTAAAAGCTGGCTAGAAAAACAGAAGACATCTCAAGGAGTTTCACTGAAGTTTCCATTTTTCAAAGTTGGTTTTAAGCTTGCTTTTTTAGCTTGCAATATTTGTTGAAAAGAATTGTGGTGGATTATGAGAAAATGTGAAAGAAGCACAGTATATAAAATCATAATCACACAGTCTGACGTTCTTCCTGTTCATTTTATACAGAGGACTTTTGCTAATGGTATTTGTTACTAGAATTCCCTGAAATTCCCTGATATCTTCTTTCAACCTGATGAAAATGCCATTTAATATCAGCAACCTGTTTACAACTAAAGTCTATTTGAATGCCCTGCTGAATGGCCAGGGTCTTATTCAGGGGTGGGTTTCAAAAATTGTAGCAAAGGATTCTCTGCCCAGTTTCTGGGTGGGCGTGGCCATGGTGGGAGTGGCCTAGTCAGCCTCCTGCACAATGGCGGGAGGCGTCTTTGCCCTTCCCGGGCTCCGGAGGCTTCCCTCGAGCTTCTGGGAGGGGGAAAACAGCCTCCCTGGGAAATGGGCCCATTTCTGGCCTTCCCAAACTTCTGGGAGGCCCATTTTTCACCCTAAGAGATTTTGTCTTTCGAGCTTTTGGAGTCATGCTGGAGTCCATCTTCAGGGAACTCCCCCCTCTCTTTCCCTCTTTCTTTCTCTCTCCCTCCCTCCCTCCCTCTCTTTCTCTCTTTCCTTTCTCTCCCTCTCTCTCTTTCTCTCTTTCCTTTCTCTCCCTCTCTTTCTTTCTCTCCCCTCTCTTTTCTCTCCTCTCTTTTCTCCCTCTCTCTCCCTCTCTCTCTCTCTCTCCCTCTTTTCTCTTTCTCTCTCCCTCTCTCTTTCTCTCCCTCTCTTTTCTCTTTCTCTCTCCCTCTCTCTTTCTCTCCCTCTCTTTCTCCCTTTCCCTCTCCCTCTCTCTTTCTCTCTTTCTCTCCCCTCTCTTTCTCCCTCTCTCTCTCTGTTTCTCTCCCCCTCTCTCTTCTCTCTTTCTCTCCCTCTTTCTCCCTCCCCCCTCTCTATCTCTCCCCTTTCTCTCTCTCTTCCCTCCCCTCTCTCATTCTCTCTCTCCCACTCTCTTTCTCTCCCTCTCTCTCTCTCCCTCTCCCTCTCTCCCTTCCTCTCTCCTCTCTCTCCCTCTCTCTCTCCTCTCTCCCTCTCTTTCTCCCTCTCTCTCCCTCTCTCTCTTTCTTCCTCCCTCCCTCTCTCTCCCTCTCCCTGTGTGTCTCTCTACAGAGTGTGTATGACCATTAAATAAATGGTTGTAAGTTAAGAACTCCCTGTAATTTAGTTTGGACTGCAGAGTTTCAATTACCGTAGAGAACTCTTAGCTTTAGCCTGTTTTTATCCCAACACGGGGGATACTGTTGTGGCAATAGGTACATTTCGTATGCCACCTGATCACCTGCCAGAATCCTGGTGATGATCCACCCACCTGCTTTCCTAAGTTTCTTGTCCCTGGGAACCACTGCACTAAGGAATCTGACTGCAAGAATACGGTTGTTAATATTATAATAACAGACTTCTTGCAGATGAGGTAATATTCGATTTAAGCCATGGGAAAGCCTGTAAGCCAGATAGGGAAGCACCAATTATTTCCCCTCCTATGAGATAACACCGCATGACTTGTATTCCTGATTCATGGATCGCAAGTTGAGCTTGAGACAAATGATGTTTATTTACCAACAAATGCAGGTATTCCACCGGGTAATGTTTAAAGAACACTCTTAGAATTCAGGAGGAATTACATTTAATATCGTTAATATTAAAGTACAGATAATCCTCACGAGCACAACTGAGCACAGAAGTTCCCAAAGTAAGCAAGGCTTTTCTTAAATGAGTGATGGCCGGTTTTATGACCTTTTTGCCGTGGTTGGTAAGCAAATCACTACAATTATGAAGTGAGTCACATGGTCATTAAGGGAAGCCCTCATTGAGTTTGCTTCTTAGGAACTGGCTGGGAAAGTCACAAACAGTAATCATGTGATCCCAGGACTCTGTTTACCAAATGCCTGGAGGTTGATCACATGACTTGGTAATAGCAATAGCAATAACACTTAGACTTATATACCGCTTTATAGTGCTTTACAGCCCTCTCTAAACGGTTTACACAATCAGCATATGGCCCCCAACAATCTGGGTCTTCATTTTACCCACTTAGACGGAAGGCTGAATCAACCTTGAGCCTGGTGGGATTTGAACTGCCAAATTGTAGGCAGCTGGCTGCAGAAGTAGCTTGCAGTACTGTACTCTAACCACTGCGCCACAGTGCTGTGATAGTCATAAGTGTGAGGACCGGTCGTAAGTCACTTGTTTCCTTGCCGTTGGAAGCTTGTAAATGGTCACTAAATAAAGTGTTGTAGTAAACTACGGGTAGTCCTCGAGTTACAACTGCAATCGAGCCCAAAGTTTATGTTGCTAAGTGAAACGTTTGTTAAGGAAGCTTTGCCCCACTTTATGACTTTTCTTGCAGTCTAGTTCAGATGTATCCATGTACATGGTGAGAAAAACTAATCGTGCAAGTTTACCAGATGAACAAAGCTGTTACAGCGTCTGGTGGTCCTTCTAGAAATACTTCAAAACCCCCTCCCAGAGGGGAGCAACAGAAACAGACCATAAAGTGGGTGTGGTGGGGTCTCTAACAAGGCTTTGAGCTCTAAGCACACAGCACTCATGAGCGGCCTCCTGAATAACAGGAAGAGAGCTTCCTATAATCTTCTCCACTGCCCTCAACACTCTCTGTAGAGACTTTCTATCTGAGGCACTGCTGCCACCACCAAACAGGGATGCAGTTTGTTAAAACCTTCTCAATTGGGCCTCTGTAAAAAGTGGCTAGGACAGAAGGAGAAATATGTGCTCTCCTCATCCAATGCAGGAAATGCAGGCGCTGGTTTGCACACTTCCCTAAGGATGACGTATGACAAGACCAGTTCAGATTGTTACTTATCTGCACCCCAGATACTTAGTATTGTTGACCACTTCTAGAGCTGCATCCTTGATACTGAGTGGAGTATGACTACACTGGCTCTCTTTTAAAAATCTACAATGACCTCCTTTGTTTTATTAATATTTCAAACCAGGCTATTTTTATTGCACCAAGCCCAGTAAGGCTGCGAAGTGTGGGAAAGACCTGGGTTTCTAGAACAGTCTTTCTCGGGTATCTAATCTGATCTTGAGAGATTATCTAAAGAAATCTCATGCTCAACTTGCACCCAGCAAAAATTAAGGTGGAGTTACTGTCCTTTCTCACTCTTATCCCTCCCACAGACTCAAGAATGTCCATGGGAACGGCCCAAGGACTGGCACAACTTTAATAGTCTTGGTGAATGACTTCAATGGAGAACTTGTTGGTCTTTCTGGACAACTTGGAGTTTTTGTTTTTTCACCTGTTGTTATCCCCGCCAGCCGGAATAGCAGCTCATTTTCTGCAGCTTTGTTCTGTCTGTAGGTCAGAGGAAGCAACTGGTTCTTCTGGAAATGATTTGTGGAGATCTATGTACCAGATTCCTCATTGGTACCCAAGTTGTCTCTTTGTTAAGTTTATATAGCTGCCCATCTCACACAAAGCTACTCTGGGTAGTAGCGTCCAGTAAAACCAGAGATTAAAATATGCAATAAAACCAGTTGAAACAATAAGCAGGGTGAAAAACAAAATAAATCGAGTTCACAAGAGTAGAGGATTACTCTATATCAGTGATCCCCAACCTTTTTATGCCGCGCCCGGTACCGCATCAGCTGGGCGCCGTGGCCGGTACGCATCAGCTGGTGCCGCCATCTTTTTGATGAAAAAGTGCTTCCGGTGACCTCACCGGAAGCACTTTTTCATCAAAAAGATGGCGGCGCAGCGCTTCGTGAGCTTTTCCGGTAGAAATGGCTTTCTACCCGGAAAAGCTCATCGAGCATGCCGCCATCTTTTGATGAAAAAGTGCTTCTGGTGAGCTTTCTACCCGGAAAAGCTCACCGGAAGCACTTTTTCATCAAAAAGATGGCGGCGCCAGCAAACCAGCGGCCCTGTAGGACTTGTTCCACGGACCGTACCGTCCGCGGACCGTGATTGGGGACCCCTGCTCTATATAACACAGATAGTCCTTGATGGACGAGCACAGTTGAAGCTAAAATTCTATCCACCACATCACGTAAGTTTCCAGGCTGAGTATTATCAGCACACTGATGATACTTCACCTCATGGTAACAAATGGTCTCCCCCAGTGGTTTCATGTAGATGAGCACACAGATTAACAGAGTTGGAAGGGACCTTGTAGGTCATCTAGTCCAACCCCTTGCCCAAGCAGGAGACCTTACACCATTTCTGACTGATGGCTGTCCAGTTTCTTCTTGAAAACTTCCAGTGATGAAGCTCCCACAACTTCTGAAGGCAACTTCTGTTCCTCTCTTTCTTTTCCTCTCTCTCCCTCTCTGCCCCTTTCTCCCCTCTAACTCCCTCCCCCTCCCTCCTCCCCTCCCCCTTTCCCATTACCTCTCCCCCTTTCCCTCCCTCTCTCCCTTTCTCTCCCTCTTGCCCCTTTCCTCTCCCTCTCCTTCTCCTATTATCTCTCTCTCACTCTCTCACTTTCTTTTCCTCTCTCTCCCTCTCTGCCCCTTTCCCCTTCTAATTTCCTCCCCTTCCCCTCCCCCTTTCCCATTACCTCTTCCTCTTTCCCTCCCTTTCTCTCCTCTCTCTCCCATTACCCCTCTTTGCCCCTTTCCTCTCCCTCCCCATTTCCCATTACCTCTCTCTCACTCTCTCACTTTCTTTTCCTCTCTCTCCCTCTCTGCCCCTGTCCCCCTCTAATTCCCTCCCTCCCTCCTCCTCCCCTCTCCCTCTCCCATTACCTCTCCCTCTCTCCCTCTCTCTCCCTCTTCGCCCCTTTCCTCTCCCTCCCCATCTGGGAGTTGAAGTCCTCCAGGCTTAAAGTTGCCAAGGTTGGAGACCTCTGGAATGAATCATTAATACTCTCCTGTTTCTACCATTATTGCTACATGGAGTCCTTCACTTTCATATGGATGCTCAGTGACCATTCAAAGTTAGGACGGACCTCCCCAGAGCTATTCATGACCTGGATTTGAAGTTCAGACACACACCAACATTCCCCCCCCCAAAGGTCACATTTTGGACACTGGGCCACCGAGCCATGTCCATGTTCATTAGCTGCATTCCACCGTCAATGAAAACCAGTTTACTTCTGGTTAGCTTGTAAAAAATATGCCCACTGCAAACAATGAATCCACTTAATGAGAAAGGTAGAAAATCAAGCATGGTCATGTTGTGACTCTCTTAATGACTGTCATGTCTTACTACTGTAATTCCAGGCTCAATTATGGTTGTAAGCAGGGGTGGGATTCAGCTGGTTCCGGCTGGTTCCGGCGAACTGGATGTTAAATTTACATCTGGTTCGCCAAAACAGTATTTGAACTGACCAGCTGGCCCTACCCACCCTACCCCTCCCCTCCCAGGAATCTCCACGTGGCCCATTTTGGATACAGGTAAGTGCAGAGTCTTCACAGAGGCTCTGGGAGGGGGGAAATGGCCCTCCCAGACGTTTTGGTAGCCAATGCCCACCCTAGCCACGCCCACCCAGTTGTTCTGGGGTCCTGGGATTTCCTTCAGGATCTTCTGACAAGTAAAGTCAATGGGGAAGCCAGGTTCACTTAACAACCGCGTGACCAAATAAACAACTACAGGGATCCACTTAACAACGATGGCAGGAAAGGTTGTAAAATGGTTTAAAAGCTCACATAACCACCGTCTCGCTTAGCAAGAGAAATTTTGGGCTAAATTGTAATCGTAAATCAAGAACTACCTGTATTATGTTGTAATGTTCCTACTTGAAAAGTGCCTGGATGATTAAAATATTGTCTCTTGGTTCATTCCAAGCCAGAAATAAGGCACACCAGAAAAACAATTGGAGAGTTTACATTTATCCATCCAAAGTTATCCAATTGCTTGGTCAGCCATGCTCATTTCTCTTGGTTTCACCTTTTTATAGGGTTCTGAAGTTTAGAAATCTAGCCAAACATTACCAATAGAATTGAAATGCACTAGCTTATTATAAATTATGCTCTCCTTATCTTACAGTAAATGCAGTCATCTCCCTATTTATGGCTGAAAAAGAGTCTCTTTATCTAGAACTAAAGCAGAAATGTTTAAAACGGCCATAATGAACCATGACGGCGCAGTGGTTAAAATGTAGTATTGCAGGCTAATTCTGCTACCGGAAATTTGGCAGTTCGAATCTCACCAGGCTTAAGGTTAACTCAGCCTTCCATCCAGAGGTGGTATTCAGCCAGTTCTGACAGGTTCTAGAGAATCGGTAGCAGAAATTTTGAGTAGTTCAGAGAACCGGCAAATCCCACCTCTGACTGGCCCCACCCTCAACTATTCTCTGCCTCCTGAGTCCCAGCTGATCGGCTGGGTCTTCTTTGGTTGCCCTGCACAGGAGAACGGAGCTGGAAAGCAGGTTTGTTGGGTGGGGAGGGAATGGGGATTTTGCAGTATCCTTCCCCTGCCACAATCACCAAGCCACGCCCACCAAGCCATGCCTACAGAACTGGTAATAAAATTTTTTGAATCCCACCACTGCTTCCATCCTTCTGCGGTCGATAAAATGAGGAGCCAGATTATTGGGGGCAATATGCTAACTTTGTAAATTGTTCAGAAAGCGCTGTAAAAGCACTGTGAAGTGGTATAAGTCTAAGTGCTATAGTTCCGTTGCTATTTCATCCAGCCATGTGTGCATAAGATACATGTCTTCCTTTATATAGGTATGCATGGATTTTGTTATGTGGCGTCCCTATTGTTCCTCATAGACAAATCAGTTTTTAGACAATGGCATTACTTCTGCTTACTTACCACTGCCTATGCGATCTTTAGACCTATTCCAACCAAAAGAAACTTGGAATCACATAAACAGAGGAAGAATAAAAACAGCCTGCTACTGAAATCCTGAAGTAAAGCAATCAATAATGAAACCACCCAGGGTTCCATCAGAAAATTAAAACGATGAAAGAGGCAGTCTAAACCTGGCATAGTTGTACTCTATTGTTAGGGATAAATCTTCGCCCGCTACAAAATTGTGTTTCTATTTTTTACATCTCAAGCCAGGGGACAGTAATTGCTTCTCTCTGATGGAATATTTGTGCAAGCAGGCCAAAACCTAACCCTAGCTGACTTTGCCATCTGGATCTCAGCAAATAAACATTCCTCTTGTTTATGGAGTCTTGGCCATCCAGGTCATGGTGCTCTCAGAGGTGCTTTTTCAAAAGGCAACTGGACTTCCTTTGTATTTTTTTTTTTTTTCCCTGGGAGACGTTTCGCTTCTCATACGAGAAGCTTCATCGGTTCTGGCAGGATGGTGGAGAGAAATGGAAGGATACATTCTGATAGGATGGGGAGGCAGGAATGGAAGGATCATATTTCTTTGCAGTCATCTGGCCATTAGCACTCTCCCTGAGAGTGTTCTGACCTGGGCTTCCCCCAAAAGCACTAAGCAGACTCTTTATCCCGGCAAAACCCCTTTTATTAAACGAAGGTGAATTTCTTGCATTCACTTTCAGCCAAAGGCCTGGCAAACAGCCTTTCAAGGGTGTCATTAGGAGCACAGACCTTATCTACCTTGGAGAGCTGCCAAGTAAATATTACCAAACGCGGTGCTGACAAGGAAGGACTCCGCACAGAGTCCCCGAGGTGCACAGACAGATCTTCACACTTCTGCAATGAACAAACGAATTGTTTCCCGCAAAAGCCCCCTCCCCTTTGGCTCCTCTTTTAATCCCCATTCACCATCCACCTGTGGCTTTACTCCCACATTGACACTTAGTTCGTAATGGTTCTTTTCTTTTGGCAGCTTTGTGCATGTGCAGGCTCCAGCTGCTCCTCCGCCTCACTTCTGTCTGACTCTGAAGGCAGCTGATAACTGCCAGACTGCCCTGGCTCCACCTCTGCCTCTGAGGCAGAGCCCTTGTCTGAGTCTTCCTCAGCCTCCAGGATAGGCCCCGGTTCCTCCCCAACTTCCTCAATGTCCGACTCTGCTGCCAGCTCCTCTAGCCGCCAGCGGGCCACAACAGAGAGCTCTCGAAGCCAGTTAGGGGTTTATCTGCACCCTCAGGGTCACCTGAATCATGGGGCGATTGTTTCTGGAACCTTCTTGGAGCTGCTGAAAGGACTATGTTATAGACAGGAGAGATATGGTGCCTTATCCCTCCCCCTCTGTTGAGGGAGGGATGCTTGATTTTTAGCATAGATGGCTTCTTTTGCCTCTTTTTCAAACCAACGGTTCTCTCTATATACACTCTGTAGTGTACAGGTAGTCCTCGACTTACAACAGTTCACTTACTGACCGCTCAAAGTTGCAACGGCCCAGAGAAAAAGTGACTTATTTTTCACACTTATGACCCTTGAAGCATCCCCACGGTCACGTGATTTATATTTGGAGGGAGGAGTATGGGAGGCAAGTCAAAAAGAGAAGAAGTGGAATTTCCAAGAGGATGAGAGACGATGGATAGGAAAGATTTTTATTAAAAAAACAACAATTGGCTGTATTAAAAATTAGAATAGATGAAAAACTTAGAAATAGGGGGAATATTGTTATATATATATTTTACTTAACATGTCTAAAGTGAATGTTAGGGGATAGGATCAGATTTTGAAAGAAGATTTTTGCTCAATAATTATGCTATTCCTATGAGAAGAATGTAGCAAATATTGAACAATTGAAAAAGGAAGGATTATGTGTTAATACTGATATGTTTAATAACATTAGATTATGTAAGTTTGATTAATGTGGTAATTTTAATCTGTATCAATAATATTTTTGTACCAAAACAAATGATACTCAGATCCTACACTGTCCATGAAATGATATTGATATTTATTTATTTATTTATTTTCGGAGGTTTGACAACTGACTCACATTTATGACAGTTGCAGCGTCCCAGGGTCACATGATCCTCTTTTGCGACCTTCTGACAAGCTGAGTCAACAGGGAAACCAGATTGGCTTATCCACCACGTTCCTCATTTAACTAATGTGGTGATTCACTCCACAAATGAGGCAAGAAAAGTCACCAACGGGAGGAAAGCTCACTTAACAAATGTCTCACTTAGCAACATAAATTCGGGGCTCCATTGGGCTCATGCATCAAGGGCTACCTGTGTTCTTGTAACTTGTCACTCAAGTTCAGTGAGAGGTGCAGATAGCGGTAGCACTTAGACATATATACCGCTTCAATCTGGGTCCTCATTTTACCCACCTCAGAAGGTGGGAAGACTGAGTCAACCTTGAGCCAGTCAGGATCAAACTCCTGGCAGTGGGTAGAGTTTTCCTGCAATAGCAATAGCATTTAGACTTATATACTGCTTCACAGTGCTTTGCAGCCCTCTCAAGGCAGATTACCAAGTCAGCCTGTTGCCCCCAACAATCTGGATCCTCATTTTACCCACCTTGGAAGGATGAAAAGCTGAGTCAACCTTGAGCTAGTCAGGATCGAACATCTGGCCTTGGGCAGAGTCATCCTGCAATATTGCATTCTAACCACTGCACCACCATGGCAAGGAAGGGAGGGAAGGAAG
The DNA here is from genome assembly GCF_049901735.1 of Notechis scutatus. Classification (NCBI taxonomy): domain Eukaryota; kingdom Metazoa; phylum Chordata; class Lepidosauria; order Squamata; family Elapidae; genus Notechis; species Notechis scutatus. Next base: position 6,690,412 of record NC_142015.1, read on the forward strand.
GAAGGAAGGAAGGAAGGAAGGAAGGAAGGGCAATAGCCCTTAGACTTATACACCACTTCACAGTGCTTAACCATTGCACCAACATGGCTTCTTTCTTTCTTTCTTTCTTTCTTTCTTTCTTTCTTTCTTTCTTTCTTTCTTTCTTTCTTTCTTTCTTTCTTTCTTTCTTTCTTCTTTCTTTCTTTCTTTCTTTCTTTTTTCCTTCCTTCCTTCCTTCTCCTTGTTTTCCTTCCTTCCTTCCTTAGCAATAGCACTTAGACTTGTATACCACTTCACAGTTCTTTACAGCCCTCTCTAAGTAGTTTTACAGAGTCTGCATAGTGCCCCCAACAATCTGGCTCCTCATTTTACCAACCAAAGATGCTGCAGACCCAGCAATGCTTAAAGGAACAAATTAGCCAACACCTGCTTCTGGCAGAAAGCCAACGGCAAGAGGCACCTAGGAGAGCGAGGCGTCTCTCTCTGCACAGGGCACTCTTGATCTGGGTTTGCTCCCGGCCCTTTCAATCCAGCCGTCTTGAGGATTGTTTCCCACTGCATGCCGACATACCGATCATTCATTAGCGCTTGCTTTCAACACGATGCATGAGTCATCCCCCTCCTTCCATAACCTGGCCTTTGGCTAGCTCTTTGGGTTCCCACTGAATCACTACCAGCTCTTCCATGTTCCTAGTCACTTGGAGGAATAGTTAGCTTTTAGTTCCCACTGAGTCACGGTCACCTTTCCTTGGCTGTTTCCCCATCTTTCCCAGGGCGTAATTACATACCTTTGCATCCTGAGCACCTGTCTGCCTGAATACAAAACAAATCAGGACCAGACCCAGGCAGGGTGTGCATTTACAATCCTCTGGTTTATTGTGGAGGTGGAGCGTGACTGGAGGATACAACAGGGGGGGAGTGGAGAGGGGAAAAAAGACAAGACACAACAAGATAAGATGAGGCAAAACAAGGCATCACAAGCCCACCAGCTTATGGCTCTTTTATTTATTAAAAAAAAAAATGTAGGAATTTGCCAAATTGCTAGAGAACTAATCAGGCACCGCCATTGGCCTTTCTCTGTCAATTAGGCCAGTTGTAAAGGGACGCGGTGACTCAGTGGCTAAAACGCTGAGCTTGTCGATCAGAAAGGTTGGCAGTTTGGTGGTTCAAATCCTAAGGCATGTAATGGAGTGAGCTCCCGTGACTTGTCTGAGCTTCTGCCAACCTAGCAGTTCGAAAGCATGTAAAAAATGCAAGTAGAAAAATAGGGACCCCTTGGGTGGGAAGGGAACAGCGTTCTGTGCGCCTTTGGTGTTTAGTCCTGTTGGCCACATGACCACGGAGACATCATTGGACAGCGCTGGCACTTCTTTGGCTTTGTAACGGAGATGAGCACCGTCTTCTAGAGCCGGAAATGACTAGCACATAATGTGTAAAGGGAACCTTTACCTTTAAAGAATGAGTATGTTAGAAAGGAACCAGGGGTTGGAGAACAACACTCACTCCCCACCTGCCTTTATTTCTGAGGCTACTAACTTCTACCATCCACTTATTTGGCAGAGTGGGAGAATTTGCTGCAGTGAACCCGCCATGGCCAACTTGCCAAAGGACAATTCACTGCCTCCAACTCGCTGCAGCCGCGGCCAATTCTCCATGGCCAACTTGACCCAGCTGACTCTCTGCAGCCAACTTCCACAAGACAACTTGCTGCGGGACAACTTAACACGAGATAACTACAGTATAATATTATAAATAGCAATATTAATATATCTATTACTAATAATATTGAAAGAGGAACAGATCTAGAGTGCAGTTATCTCATATTAAGTTGCCCCATGTTGAGTTGTCCTAAACCGAGGGTGTCAAAACTCAAGGCCCAGGGGCTGAATCTGGTCCACGGGGTACTTAGATCTGGCCCATGGGGCTGCCTTGGAAAGGCAAAAGATGGCCCCGCAGCAGTGGTGGGATTCAACATTTTTTGCTAGCGGTTCTGTGGACGTGGCTTGGTGGGCGTGGCAGGGGAAGGATACTGTAAAATCCCATTTCCTCTCCACCCCACTAACCTGCTTTCCAGCTCCGTTCTCCTGCGCAGGGCAACCAAAGAAGACCCAGCCGATCATCTGGGACTCGGGAGGCAGAGAATGGATGGGGGCGGCACCTGTCAGAAGTGGGATTTGCTGGTTCTCCAAACTACTCAAAATTTCCACTACCGGTTCTCCAGAACTGGTCAGAACCTGCTAAATACCCCCTCTGTCCCGCAGTGCTTCTGCCAGCGAAAATGGAGCTCCGTTTTCACTGGCAAAGGGTTGCAGGAGGGTGTGGCAGCCAAAAATGAAGCTTGGGAGGCCATTTTCGCTGGCAGAGTGCTCAGGCCATCACAGGCGCCCCGCCCCCCCAGCATGAGTGACATTGAGCAGGCCATGCCCCCTGGCCACACCCCCTCCCCCCTCCCCCGAGGTCAAACACAGCCCTGATGTGGCCTTCAATGGAATCAAGTTTGACGCCGCCGTTCCAGACTCTTCATTTGGTGCCTCAAGGCAATATGGAACCAAATACATGCTAAAGATGGGCCACCTGAAATAAAACGTTGGGCAGAAGGAGCAAATTCGACCTATTGGACTAAGATGTAGCTCGGTGTTACCTGTATTGCTTACCTGGTGAAGTTTTGCACTATGTTACTGTCAGTTTCTTAGCTAGGCAAGGGCTAAATCAGGCTTTTTCCAAATTCCACAGCCCGAGTCATTGACTGAGATGGGCGGCTGTAGAAATGGAATTGTGATGACCCAGGGTGGGATACAAAGCGAACACAGTCACAGAAAACAGGTGAAGCCCCTTTTATTCCTTCACTTTGTTTCCAAGCTCTGAATATCTTTGACGGAAGACAAAAAAAACAACAAACTCCGGCACAGTTACACAAAGAAGGAAAAAAGCAACACAAACCAAGCAAGATAAGGGCTGGAGGATGTCCACAGATAACACACACTGGGAAGGATGCCAAACTCGGAAAGGAACTATAAACTGGAGATATTTACACGCTTTGTTTCCAGCGTTTGCCAGTACGCAGGTCCAAACTCTTATTCACTTCTCATAAGCCACAGCCCATGAAGAGGATCAAGGCCCTCTCCTGCTGAGGAGACAACGTCTCTCCCTGATCCTCTCCTCCCTGCGTGCCCTGGGATGGATAGGGGATGGGCCTGGGTCCCCCTCTGACTGGTCAGCCGGCCTCTGTCCTTCCCCAGCCTCCTCCACAACCTCCGGAGCCACACTTCCACTCCCTGTTGGCTGTTCCTTCTCTCCCTCGGAGTCAGTCTCCATCAGGGGCATGACAGGAATAAATGAACAAAGAACTAATTACTCTTTCCCTGTTTTGTGTGGCAGTTCCCCTGGTTACTGATTTGGAAGAGTAATTCAAGATGCTTCCAGGCACCACTTGTGGTCTGCACCACAATTCCCCAGCACACAAATTCTCCTCTGATATTTCAACAGTGTGACGCTAAATCACAACTAAAGTACTATCTTGGCCTCTGCTGTTCCCTGCCTGTGTCACAGCTACAGAGTCACTAGGGTCACACGAATAACAGAATAACAGAGTTGGAAGGGACCTTGGAGGTCTTCTAGTCCAACCACCTGTGCAGGCAGGAAGCCCTATTCCATTTCAGACAAATGGTTGTCCAATCTCTTCTTAAAATCACATCTACCCGACCCATCAGAGCGTGGAGGGAGGGAATGCTGTGGGTCCCACCCTTGAGGGAGATACACCTGGTGGGATCCAGAAGAAGGGCCTTCTCTGTGGTGGCTCCCTCTCTCTGGAACATCATTCCTCCAGAGATTAGAAGGGCCCCCACTCTAGCACTCTTCCGAAAGGCGCTGAAGACCTGGCTCTGCCAGCGGGCCTGGGGAACCCAGAGAGGGATGGAGCCCATCAAATGGCTCATGTGATCTACTGTCATTGAGGTGGGTGAGTGGGAGTTGGGTTTTTTTTCTCCCAAATTTTGTTCTGTTGTACTTTACTAATTTATTTGATTCTTTTTTTGTTAGTTTTTACTGTTTTTTTTATTTTTATTCTTTTAAATATGGTTTTACATTGTGTAAGCCTCCTCGAGTCACCATGGGCGAATAGGCGGCAAGATAAATGAACTAAATAAATGAAATAAATAAATAAAAACCTCCAGTGTCAGAGCATTTGCAACTTCTGGAGGCAAGTCGTTCCACTGATTAAATGTTCTCACTGTCAGAAAATTTCTCCTTATTTCCAGGTTGAATCTCTCCTTGATCAGTTTCCATCCATTATTCCTTGTCTGGCCTTTGGGTGCTTTAGAAAATAGATTGACCCCTTCCTCCTCTCTGTGGCAGCCCCTCAAATATTGGAAGACTGCTATCCTATCTCCCCTGGTCCTTCTTTTCCTTAAACTAGACATGTCTTCTGTCCATCCATGGTTTGCCCAGATGTCTTTCTTTCTTTCTTTTTTCTTTCCTTCCTTCCTTCTTTCTTTCCTTTCTTTCTCTCATCTTTCCTTTCTTTCTCTCATCTTTCTTTCTTTCTTTCTTTCTCTCTCTCTCTCTTTCTTTCTTTCTTTCTTTCTTTCTTTCTTTCTTTCTTTCTTTCTTTCTTTCTTTCTTTTGCTTTGGAAAATAGCTTGACCCACTCCTCTCTGTGGCAGCCCTCAAATATTGGAAGACTGCTATCCTATCTCCCCTGGTCCTTCTTTTCCTTAAACTAGACATGTCTTCTGTCCATCCATGGTTTGCCCAGATGTCTTTCTTTCTTTCTTTTTCTTTCCTTCCTTCCTTCTTTCTTTCCTTTCTTTCTCTCATCTTTCCTTTCTATCTCTCATCTTTCTTTCTTTCTTTCTTTCTTTCTTTCTTTCTCTCTCTCTCTCTCTCTCCTCTTTCTTTCTTTCTTTCTTTCTTTCTTTCTTTCTTTCTTTCTTTTGCTTTGGAAAATAGCTTGACCCACTCCTCTCTGTGGCAGCCCCTCAAATATTGGAAGACTGCTATCCTATCTCCCTGGTCCTTCTTTTCCTTAAACTAGACATGTCTTCTGTCCATCCATGGTTTGCCCAGATGTCTTTCTGTCTTTTTTTTTTCTTTCCTTCCTTCCTTCTTTCTTTCCTTTCTTTCTCTCATCTTTCCTTTCTTTCTCTCATCTTTCTTTCTTTCTTTCTTTCTCTTTCTTTCTTTCTTTCTTTCTTTCTTTCTTTCTTTCTTTCTTTCTTTCTTTCTTTCTTTCTTTCTTTCTTTCTTTCTTTCTTTCTTTCTTTCTTTTGCTTTGGAAAATAGCTTGACCCACTCCTCTCTGTGGCAGCCCTCAAATATTGGAAGACTGCTATCTTATCTCCCCTGGTCCTTCTTTTCCTTAAACTAGACATGTCTTCTGTCCATCCATGGTTTGCCCAGATGTCTTTCTTTCTTTCTTTCTTTTTCTTTCCTTCCTTCCTTCTTTCTTTCCTTTCTTTCTCTCATCTTTCCTTTCTTTCTCTCATCTATCTTTCTTTCTTTCTTTCTTTCTTTCTTTCTTTCTTTCTTTCTTTCTTCTTTCTTTCTTTTGCTTTGGAGAATAGCTTGACCCACTCCTCTCTGTGGCAGCCCCTCAAATATTGGAAAACTGCTGTCTCCCCGGTCCTTCTCTTCCCTAGACCAGCCAGGCCCAGTTCCTGCAACCGTTCTTCATATGTTTTATCCTCCAGTCCCCTAATCACCCTGGTTGCTCTTCTCGGCACTCTTTCTGGAGTCTCAACATCTTTTTTACATCATGGTGACCAAAACTCAATACCATATTCCAAGGGTGGAATTCCAAAAATAGTCCTCACCTTACAATCACAATGGGGACCAGAATTTTCATTGCTATGCACGGCAGTTGTTAAGTGAGTCACACTTGATTTTATGACCTTTTTTCCCCCATGGTTGTTAAGCAAATCTGGCTCCCCTCCCCTTGATTGCTTATCGGTCACAGCTGGGAAGGTCACAAATGGCAATCAAATGACTCCAGGATGCTGCAACCATTGTAAATTCATGTGTTGTCAAATCCGCCAATTTTGATTGTGTGACTATGGAGATGCTGTGATAATCATAAGTGCGAGGACTGGTTGCAAGTCCCTTTTTTTCAGCGCTGTTGTAAATTTGAACGGTTGCAAAACAAAGGGTTATAATTCAAGGACTCCCTGTAAACCTTTGTGCTAAGAAAGGGTAAAAATTCCTACACCGAGTGGAAGGAAACATTGTATATTAAAAATTGTGCGTGTGATATACGTGAGAACATTTCCCAGGTATCTCAGATAAAGACGTGGACAAATGCAAAATATGGGGAGCATTGCATCATTATTATTATTATTATTATTATTATTATTATTATTATTATTATTATTATTTGCATCTTTCCTTTGAGACCAAGAACACCTTGACAATCGTTGCCTATTGAAGCTTCGAGCGCATGTCGGCGAGCTCCAGAAAGAAATGCTTTAATGCAGTGGTGGGATTCAAAAATATTCACTACTGGTTCTGTGAGCGTGCCTTAGCGGGCATGGTATGGTTTGGCTTAGTGGGCGTGGCTTAGTGGGCGTGGCAGGGGAAGGATACTGCAAAATCCGCTCCTCTCCCCACCCCACTAACCTGCTTTTCAGTTCCGTTCTCCCATGCAGGGCAACCAAAGAAGACCCAGCCGATCAGCTGGGACTCAATGGGAGGCGGAGAATAGATGGGGGCGGGGCCAGTCAGAGGTGGTATTTGCCGGTTCTCCGAACTACTCAAAATTTCCACTACCGGTTCTCCAGAACCGGTCAGAACCTGCTGAATACCCACCTCTACTTTAAGGGAAACAGAAATGCCTGGGAAGCTGCATTCAGACATTACACCTAACAAAAGGGAACGTAGTGTCTCTTGCGTTTCTGCCTAATCTTGAATCCTGCCTGCCGTCATCTATTCAGACAGCCGGGCAGGTTGTAAACACATGTGTATTCCTATTAGTGGAAAATTCCTTTCTATTGAGCTTAAGCCACAACTGTGGTTGAACAGGTTTTAGTTCCCAGCCACTTTTTTTTTTTTCCCTTCCTGTCTCCTGGGAAAGAAAAAAAATTCTCAGCCCTATGGCATCTGCTCAGATCACATGGGTAAGTAGAGTACTTATAAATTACGCTAACCTGCTCACACCAGTTATAACTTCCAAGATCATCCAGGAGCTTCCGACTCACCGAGGCAGATCCAGAAGAGATCCAGAAGGCATTCTCTGTGCCTCGGAGCCCTGCCGTACAGGTAACCCCTGTGGCTTTTGCAGCAAATCCCCCCTGGGGATTTTTCTCCTGGTTGAAAACAGAAATTGCCAGAATTATAGTTACTATTGGCGTGCTTTTGTGTGTGTGTGTGTGTGTGTGTGTGTGTGTGTGTGTGTGGTGAACATTGCGGTGCACAATTTGAACTAACGTCCAGCTCGAATTCTGGAAACGGATTTGGAATAGCTGCATTGCAATATTGGAGAGGAGCCGTTGTCGTACTGATGGGAGCTGTAGTCGGATGCATCTGGAAGACCTGAGCCTATGAGAGACCATTTTAAATTGGGGATGTTTCCCAACAGATGCTAATCCTCACAAAGAAGATGGCATATATTTATTTTGTCCCTGTGATTGCTTGGATCATTTCTGTTGGAAAGTTTCAGGAATTGGTTTTCAGCTTCAGCTGGAAGCTGGACCAAAGGATTCATCACTCATTCTATCATTGTCTTCCTGAACTTAATAATTTGTTCCAGTTTATCCTTACTATGTTCTCTAATTGTCCAGAAACAAGGTAGTTAATTTTCCCCCCCATACAGGTAATCCACGACCAGAATTGGGGCTGGAATTTCTGTTGATAAGCAAATCCATTGCACCTGGTTTTATGACCTTTTTGGCTGCAATTGTTAAGCAAATCACTGCAGTCCTTAAGTGAATCATGTGTTCATTAAGTGAATCCAGTTTCCTCCCCCCCATTGACTTTCCTTATTGGCTAGGAAGGTCCTAAATGCTGATCATGTGACTCCACATGTCAGGTGTAAAGCACCTGAATTATGACCATGTGACCATGGGAATGCTGCAATGGTCATAAGCCCGAGGACTGGTTATAACTCACTTCCTTCAGTGTCATTGTAACTTTGAAGAGTCACTAAAGAAATGGTTTGTAAGTCTACGACTATCTGTATGGTTAAAAACCAGGCACCAATATAGGCACCTAACATCAAATTAATAACCTATTGTCATTTTTGGACAATAGGCCATTAATTTTGACAATGGGATCACTATTCTATTCTGTTCTTATTTATTCATTCATTCATTTTTCACTTTTCTGCAACCCAAAGACTCTTGTCAGAATATACAACTGTTACTAGTAGTCCATATTTCATATTATATGTAAACATTATTGCTTACAACATTTTATTGTTGATTGCTTTTGATGAAAAGTCCTTTGTTATGCATAAAACGGCCATGATTTCAATGTTTGTAAAGAGATGAAATAGAATCTCATGCTGTTGCATAACTTACCTGTTAAGACATAATGTAGATTTTTTTAAAAAAATGGGTTAGTGTTTTGTGTGAATCTCTTGGCATCTGATTAAATCTATTGTGCCAATTTAATAAATCGTGGCTTAAAATTGGTTTAATGAAGAAGGCCTTGGTCTAAGACTCAATCAGTGAGAGAATTGGTAGATGTAATTTCTGAGCAATCTTTAATCTGATCTCTTTAGAAATGCTGGACTACAATTACCATTGTCCCCAGCTCTCAAGGTGACACATCTTTGGAAAGTGCTATCTCAGGGACACTAAGGTCTAGATCTGCTTCCCTTTGACCAAGCAGCCACCAGCTTTAGGCTGCAATTAGATTAGATTAACAGAGTTGGAAGAGACCTAAGCAGGAGACCCTACACCAGGGGTCTCCAACCTTGGCAACTTTAAGCCTGGAGGACTTCAACTCCCAGAATTCCCCAGTCAGCAGCTGACTGGGGAATTCTGGGAGTTGAAGTCCTCCAGGCTTAAAGTTGCCAAGGTTGGAGACCCCTGCCCTACACCATTTCTGACTGATGGCAGTCCAGTCTCTTCTTGAAAGCCTCCAGTGATGAAGCTCCCACAATTTCTGAAGGCAACTTCTGTTCCATGGGTGTGATTACTCTCACTGTTAGAAAATTTCTTCTTATTTCTAAGTTGGATCTCTCCTTGTTCAGTTTCCATCCATTATTCCTTGTCTGGCCTTCAGGTGCTTTGGAAAATACCTTGATCCCCTCCTCTTTGTGGCAGCCCCTCAAATATTGGAACATTGGAAAATTTTCAGAACTAGCCATGAAATTTGAGAATTGCAGTCCCAATTCATTTGAAGAATATCAGCAAATTCGATAAAGCACCAGAATCCATGGTGTCCATATTGTAGACTTTCTAGCTGGATGTCCAGACGGTGGCTGACTACAGTCATTTTTCAAAATATGTAGAGAAAACGGCAAAAATATGAAATCATGTCAGTTCTTACATAACGATCAGGAAGACTGCCACGTTAATAGAAGCAATATCCCATAGGACAGGGCTGTCCAACCCTCACAACTTTTAGACTTGTGGACTTCAACTCCCAGAATTCCACAAGTCTTAAAAGTTGCTCAAAATTGGACACCGCTGCTATGGGAGAAATAAGTGTCCCTCAAGTTCATTTCTGAAGCAGCCACAAATACCTCTGTGAGAGAACTACATTTTCCAGACTAAAATAGTTTGCTTTCTTCTTTCCAAAGTGTTCCAGTGCCTCTAAACTTCTCAAGTGTTTTTGGAGTGAACAGGAGGGCAAATGCAGTGGTGTAGAAGGAAGACACAAGAGGGCACAAACAAACATGACGCAAAGACTGAGAAATGATTGCTCAACAATACACACTTCTAGTAATTCTATTTCCCCAGGGCCTTATGCTTCCCATGCTGAACTGTTTGCAGTTGCCAGAAAGGACTGGATATAAAAACTGTAATTAGCGTTCTTCAAGTCCACAATTCTGGGCTGATATCGCAGGCGCTAAAACTCTCTCTACATAAAATTATGCCAAGTCATAAGACCTGAGCTCTCTTCGAATACCATGGAGTAGAGAAAATAATTCTGTAGAAACGCAGCCTCCAACAGCATCAAATCAGCTATTGGGAAGAGCAATGCTCATTTTGTAATCTGTAGAAACGGGTGTTGTTTCGAGATAGACTCTTTTGCCCTCCCCATCTAACTCTTGCCACATCAGGTAGTCTCCAGGATTTTTAGCTCTTGCCAAACTATCTTACAACTTACCAGTCATCTTACAACTTACCAGTCAGTTGGTCAGGTCTTGCTTTCTGACTCAGCCATCATCATGGAAAAACAAAGTCTACTTTGTGAGACTAAAAAAGTTTCCATTGGCTGCAATGTTTATTTATATGTCTCAAGATGTTCAGCATTCCATCCTGGAAATAACTTTCTGATGAAAATTCATATCAGGAAGACTGGATGTCTCCAACCCAATGCTTTTGCAAGCTTTTGGAATAGAGCATCCAGTCTAGGGACGTTGTACTGTTCTTGCTGTTCTCTCAGCTTGGTCACTTTTTTTTGCAAATGTTTCTTTATCTGAATAGGTCACATCTTCAGTGCTGGCGAGTGTAGGGCTTGTTCCTTATTTCTATACAGTGGCTTGCTCTGCAGTGTTGGTGGAGTGTGGCTTTCTTTTTGGTAGTGCCTTGATTGGGGTATTTTCAGAGGTGTTCAGCAGGTTCTGACCAGTTCTGGAGAACCAGTAGTGGAAATGTTGAGTAGTTCGGAGAACTGGCAAATACCACCTCTGACTGGCCCACGAAACCCCATCTCTTCTCTACCTCCCAAATCCCAGCTGATCGGCTGGATCTTCTTTTGTTGCCCTGCACAGGAGAATGGAGCTGGAAAGCAAGTTAGTGGGGTAGGGAGGGAATAGAGATTTTACAGTATCCTTCCCCCGCCATGCCCACCAAGCCATGCCCACAGAACCGGTAGTAAAAGAAAATTTGAATCCCACCACTGGGTATTTTCTTGGATAGTTTGTCTGGTGTTAATCCCTGCTTCTCTAGGCATTGGTAGCTGGAGAAAATCTGTTGTTTCTTTCTTAGCTTTTTTATTATCTCTTTTGAATGATGTGTAAATGTTGTTTTTCTTTATGTATCTATTGATGACTGAAATTCTACTTCAGCATTTCATGGGGATCATACTTTCCAAGGAAAGGTTGAGATAAAAACAGCCAACAAGGAAGTTTAAGAACAGGCTGAAAGACAGCATGGCTGTTATACATCAGAGGCAAGGAGGTTACAACCATGGGGTTAATAATAATTCTTACCTGGATATCAGGACATATATCAAAGTCAGGCAAAAGTGATCTACTCCAGAATTTCTGTGCTTACATCTCCAAGAACCCCTTGCCCAGGCTAGGGAAAATGTTAACTGAGATTTTGAACATTTGTAGGAGACAAAGATAATGTCACTTTCTGGCTAAGAAAAAAATCAGAGCCTTTTTCTAGAACTTACTGGAATAACTTTTAAAAAAAGAAAGTGATATCCAATTATCTTATCACGTACTATCAGGTAATTCCCCTTTTACTTACCTGTTTCACGTAAGGTTAGGTTATGAAAACTTAGGTTTTCTTAAGAGACATGTTCTAGAGCAAAGTTGGTTGGTCAAAAGATTCTAATTTCCATAACTCTTTGATAATTCTTTGCTGTTTCAAATCAAATATGTTTACAACTTTTTAAAAAGAGATTCTTCCCTGCTCTAGGGTAACTTGCAGCATATCATATACCAAATATTTCCCATAAATAGCAAGTGTTAAAAGAGCTTATTAAAGAGAAAAAATGAGAAAGGAATTCCGATTATTATTCTCTTTGGAATTAGATGAAGAAACAGGAAGAAGAGAGGCTGTCTTAGAACCCACAGGGATACAGATATTACTTAAAGTCAAGCTGTGATTTAAAAAAAAAAAAGCTTTTAGCTTATCTGCAGTGCAGTATTCTCCACTGGAAAAATGTGGAAAAAAAGAAAAAGAAAAAGAAATGAGGCCATTGATAACACTTAACTTCTTTATGAATGCACGGTGAAAATGAATGCATGGCAAGCTACTTGAAAAATGAAAAGTGTGAAGTATTGCGGTCATATGATCTATTTTTATGCAACTCTCTTTGCTAATAAAGGACCAAAGGAGGCCAGCGAGAAACAATGAGGATGTGCTATTAAAAGCAACCCCATCTCCACACACAACATTTTCCGCCACTTTTTTTTTCATGTAGCATCAGCAACTCTTAATACTGTATGAAGCTGTGAATATTGTATGAAGCTCTGGTACAGCGGGAAGCCAGCTCTATAATAGTTTCATGCCATGCACCAGTATTCCTTGCTTGCATACATGCTCTGAAATCAGGGATGGAGGCTGAAAAGCTGTGCAGTATGGTTAGAGTATGGCACTCAGGTTCCATGTGACGAATGATTGAGGGAACTAGGTATGTCTAGCCTAAGGAAGAGAAGGACTAGGGGTGACATGATAGCAGTCATCCAGCACTTGAGGTGTTGTCACAGAGAAGATAGGGGGAGATCTATTCTCCAAAGCATTGGTCACCCACCAGTGGGCCGGGGACCACTGGCGGTCTGCAAATACATTTTGGTGGTCCACAGAGAAATGTCACCCCCTCAAAGCAATTAATCCAGACTGCATGGCAACACAAGGCTGCGCCTCCCACATGGCCCGTGGGAACACAAGGCTTGCGTTGCTTGCATTGCAAACACAAGGTAGTGAGGAGAGGGGTGAAAGGGTGGAAAGGGGGAACTTGCCCTCGGCGCCTGGCCTGGCCACCGGGCTGCTTCTTTCCACTTCTTTCTTCTTCTGCTTTTGGCTGCATGCGAGGAAAGCAGCAAAAGTCTTTCTTTCTCTCCCCCAAACTCCACCAGAAATGAGTCTTTGGGACCCTGCAAGGCATCCTGCTCCAAGAGGCTGCACTGGCAAAGACTCATTTCTGGTGGAGTTTGGGGGAGAGAGAGAAAAAAAGACTTCTGCAGCTTCTGCTGCTTTCCTTGCATGAAGCCAAAAGTCTCTCTCCCCGCCCCCTGAGAATGGAGCTGGAGACGTTACCCTGCAATCCCAAATAATGAATGATCGATCGGTAGGAAAACGGGGTGAGGAATTTTCCTGCAGACTTTTTTGGGGGGGGGTTCCCCAGGGTCTCTGCTCCGCGGGATTTAAAATTACGAGTTTGGTGGTCCCTGAGGTCCAAAGCACCTGAGGGCAGGATAAGAAGATCATTAAAGAGAGAAGCAACCTAGAACTAAGGAGAACATTTCCTGATAGTGAGAACAATTAATCAGTGGAACGTCTTGTCTTCAGAAGTCGCGGGTATTCCATTACTGAAGCTTTTCAGGAAGAGATTAGACAGCCATTTGTCTAGAATGGTCCAGGTTTACCTGCTTAAACAGAGGGTTGGACTACAGGATTAGAAGGTCTTTCAAGATCCCTTCCAACCGTATTATTCTAGGTTCTAGTATAATCATTGACACTATTTTCTCAGGCGGCTGTCTTCTTTCTGAGCCATGCCATTAGATAATGAAATAGGAAGAGCTGAAGCTTCCTCCAGCAATGATTCAAAATGTCTCCTCTAGCTCACCTTCTCAGTTCAGTTTGGTGGTTGGCATCTCCAAGGCCTGCGGTTAGGGAAGGCATCGTAAGGTTTCAGAGGTGATAATGAGAAACGCTTAAAGACTATGACTTGGTGTTGTTGTTTTTTTAAAAGGTCAAGCTAAGTACACTAAGACTGCCTTGCCAGATGCAGCCAAAGTTCAACTACAACCTAGGCCCAATATCTTCCTAATCTGGAGACGTCTTTGCCAAAACTACTGGCTGAGTTGGTAGAACATGCTAGACTAAGTGAAAATGGTATTTGGAGAGTTTTGGTCCCCGCCAGTGACTGAGTATGTTCTAGGTCAGATCATAGACCATCACCTGAAGCTACCTTGTGGGTTATTTTTTTGGGAAGTGCCTCTTAGCCGTTGGGTTTTGTTAACACAGTTTACGTTATGGTATAAAACCAGGCACTGAATTCATTAGAATCTAAGATCTGGCATAATACTGCATGATCTTTCAGTTCTGATAACTCACAAGCAAATGTGAAGAGGGGAAAAATCAATCTCTAGCTCCAATGTTTCCCAATGTTAGCCATCTTAAGCTATGTGGACTTCAGCTCCCAGAATTCCTGGCTTGTTTCTCATTCCCAGCCTGTTTCTCCTGGCTGGGGGATTCTGGGAGTTGAAGTCTTAATACTTTTAACTTATCAAGGTTGAAAACACAGCTGTAGGTGACCACTGAATAATCTCCTGTTCAGACATACACAGAGAGTCCATTAAAGGATGAACATCATCACAAAATCTCCAGGACAGTAAAGCCTACAAACTTGAAATTTGGCACGTATGTTCCTCTTGGCTTCTAGGTGCTCACTAAGAAAGGATTTTTCTAAAGGACCATCAGAGCATTAGTATTTCCTATATTATTATTATTAACATGCTCTAAGGAGTTCTACTCCCCCTCCCCACCTGAAAAGAAATCTCTTCCAAATGCAAAACACAAGCAGAGGAGTTTCAGTTTCAGTTTTACAGCACCAAGCAGTTTTAGTTACAGAACAGTTGAGCTAAGCCACGTCCAGGCTCCTTGCTGTCTCCTTCTTGCTCACACAGCAAATACTGTTTCAGTTTCCAAACAGCCCTCAACTCTCTCACACACTGACAGGACCTAGCCAGATGAATACCGGTAGATGCTGGTAGGCAGAGGCAGAATTTTTTCCCCCTTATTTTCCTCCCCAAAAACTAAGCCCGATCACATAGTTTCGTAGCGAAGCATGGGTATTGAGATAGTAACTACATAGTCTTCCTCTCTTGTTAACAGACTTTCTTTCTTGCTTCATATTTTAAATACATTCCTCAAATTTGGTGCTGATAGGAGTACATCACGTATTGGGGTTCTCCTTCCATCTCCAATACAATCTATAACTAAAAAAGAGACAAACTTGTTCATAACATTAAGCTGATCAGTCATTTAAATACTGAAGTAGGATCCTAGCAAGGATTCCTTAAAAAAAAATCTCCAAATTATGTAACTGTGTTGAGCTAGGGCAATGCAGAAAACCGAGAACAAATACAGTGGCATTTCTGGATTATATAATCGGTGTTATTTCAGGTGCCCTGTATTTTGATATGCTTATAAGAAATTAAAGGTGTATTTGTGCTTGACAACTAGGGGTCGTTATTGAGTTCACCGTTTCAGTGGATTGAGTGGTGACCCTCAAATTATTTCTTTTCCTAATGCTGGCTATAGTTCATCTTATATTCTTAGCCACAGATTACATCAACCAAGCAAACATGTAAATAAATCCCACTCTATAATCTTCTTTAGCCTCAGATTTGTGGAGGGAATGTGAACATTAACAGGGATGAGCTGTTTTTTCCTGCTCTATGTCATTTTCATTCCTCAAAAAATAACCTTGCTTAAACTTATACAGTGGCATTCTATCTAGACCAGCTCTTCTAGATTGGAAAAGGACACCCAGTCTTGATATTGTTCTGTTTTAGGAATGGACACAACGCTATCCTTAACTTCTTGGAGAGCTTTGTGCAAACTCTGAGGAACTGCCAACCAAGCAACTGACTGGGATTTCAAGCACTAGCCAGTCCTCTATTGCAGGGGTCTCCAACCTTGGCAGGAATTCTGGGAGTTGACGTCCACAAGTCTTAAAGTTGACAAGGTTGAAGAGCCCTGCTCTATTGCTTCAAAATCTCCAACTTAAAAGAAAGATAAACCGGTCATGCAATTTGAACCTGTCCATCAAATGCACACAGAGAGAGAGAGAGACAGAGACAGAGAGAGACAGAGACAGACAGAGAAGAAGTTGCCTGAGGCAAAGTTACTCAGATCATTTCCTTTACACAGGATCAATCTTTTCCTCCTTCAGTTACTTAGGTTTACAAGACTAAGGAATACAATCTGTCTCCCATGGGTTGTTTGGAGGGGCCTAGGACAGTGGTGGCTAACCTTTTTGGGCTCCTGTGCCAAAAATTGTGCACGTGCTTACATGCACATGCTTGCACGCCAGCACCCAGAAGGCAATGCACACGCACCCTCATGCCTTCTGCGCATGCACACACAATCCCCCCTCCACTGCCTCCCTACCTGCACTGTGCCTCACAGCTTATTTTTGGCCTGTTTGAGGCCTTTTTTTTGGTCTCCCAGAGGCTCTCCTCTGCAGGCTTTGCAGGCCGAAAAATTGGCCCGTTTCATCACTTCCAGTATTTCCTGCAAAGGCTGCAGAAGCTGTCCTCAAGCCTCTGGGAGGCCGAAAAAGGCCTCAAACAGACCGAAAATCAGCTGTGAAGTGCACGCATGTGCAGTGAGGTAAGTTTACCTGCGGCTCACGTGCTGGCACAAATGGCTCTGCGTGCCACCTGTGGCACGCATGCCATAGGTTCGCCATCACGGGTCTAGGACAACTCGCTGTAGCCAACCCGACATGGCCAACTTGCTGTGGCCAACTGACTGTGGCCAATCTGCCACAGCCAACTTGCCCCGGTCAACTCACCATGACCAACTTGCCATGGAACAAGAACTCACCTTGGAACAAGAGTTAGACTGATATCAAAGAAATGGTGGAATAGAATCATTAAAGAAAGAATGCAAAAGGAGGGACAACATGAAATGTGACGGACAAAAATTAAAATAATTGTTGAATTACTTCAAATAATTAAATTGAATTGTTGAATTGTTCCATGGTGAGTTGGCTGTGGTGAGTTGTCCCATTCCGTGTTTGGAGTGGTTGATCCTCACAAGGATTCCCCCAACTGAGATTTTTGAATGACAGATGTTATCCTCAAGTCGCCAACTTAGTTGGAAGATTTATGGATAAGAGACTTAAGTTATCTTCAAGCCTCCAACTTTGGGGAAGAAACCCCTGAGGCAGGTGCAGGAAGAGTTGGTATATTACAATGACTCTCTGCCTAACTAACTTGCTCCTGCTTGAGCGAGCACCAAAAGCTCTCAAACTAATAAGAAAATAAGTCCAGTTGCTATGACTCAACCTTCAGACAATTTTACCTGGATGACTGAGGATCTCCATTGACTCAAATCTCTAACTTCTGCCTCTTGGAGTTTTAGCTTTGATAAGCTTTTCTATTAAGACCTTTTGCAGTTGGAGAAAGCCTTATCTGTACATTTGCTGCATGTAGATCAATATTCCTTGAAAATTAAGCACCAGTCCCCTTCAGAATTCTATTCCAAGAATTACTCGAAGCTTAGCCAAACAAAATGATTTTTTTTTTTTAAAAAAAAAAAAGCCAACTATCTTCAAAATGGAAACCTTGGATGATATCAGTCACTGCTTCATCCGTAACAGGTGTGGGGGGACTTATCTGGCAGTCATCCCTCATGCTGGATAGCTTAGAAACGGTTGCCAGGACAACTGGAGAGGTGAAGAAGAAAATCTTGTGCTATCCTATGACAGATCACTTGGAAAGCAAGCTTTTGAAATCCATTCCTCTCCATTTGCTTCAATGGGAGAGGAGGCAATAGTTAAGACTCAGTGGTGGCTCATCATTCTGGAGATATTAGACAAAGCAACTCTTTGGTGGATCTTACCCATGTTTTTCATTTTGCAGACAAAGGGACAAACCAGAGTTTAGAGCTGCGCGTTTGTTTTTCTTTTCAATCCAGTCCCCAAATCTGGTAGCTTTCTACAATCACTGCATCACCGTAGCTATATTTAGATAATTCAGACCTCAAAACGTATCCATAGTTCGGCCTTCTCACATCCGTTGCCCTCCAAAGATGCTGGGATTGTAGCTCCCAGAACTTACAACCAGCCTGTTAAGTGTTTGCGGAGTTTTGTGGACTTTACATTTTCTTACTGAAGAGAAGAAGGCAAACCAGAAGTCCTCTCAGATTTGATTAGTACAGAGAAGTCTACAGAGAGTAGTAAGAAATAAATAAATCAAGATGGCAGCCCATGGCTTGGTTGAAGCTCTAACTTTTTTTTTTTACAGTGCACGTAAAGTACTGGTAGAATGTCAGAACCAAAACCAAGAATGATATGTGGTGATTCTTCCAAACTTAGTTCTAGAGACAAAAATCTTGCCAGACTGAGGATTCTACTATCTGCATCTAGAATATGTGAAGGATTTCTCTTTCTCTCACATATAATATTAGGACTGAAACCTATAATATCAGGACGGAGTTGCCTCTTACTCCTATGGAATCCATTCCATCCCCCTTGGGAACCCACGTCCTTAGGACGTTCTATCACAGAGGTTTTTTAATTGCACAGGGCGGCCATCTTGATTGGGGAGGAGGACACACCTATGGCCATTGGAAACAATTTATAAACTCAAGTAAGCTGAATAAATATTTATCATGGGTAAATCCCATCCTGGTTAGGAATACTGAGGAATACTGTTGTCATAATGGTTTTGAAAAGCACCAGGATTGGAAAACAAGCTAAGCAGAGCCAACAGATTGCCAATATTGTAGATCCAGCTTCAAAAATTTTAGCAACAGGTTCTCTGCCCGGTTTCTAGGTGGGCGTGGCCATGGTGGGCGTGGCCTAGTCGGCCTCCTGCACCGCAAGGGGGAGTGTTTTTGCCCTTCCTGGGCTCCAGAGGCTTTCCTCGAACCTCCAAGAGGGGAAAAAACGGCCTCCCTGGGCTCCGGAGGCTGTTTGGAAGCGGGAAATGGGCCCATTTCCAGCCTTCCTGAACTTCTGAGAGGCCCATTTTTCATCCTCCCTGAGCCTCTGTGTGCGCCCTGCGCTTACTTGCATCCAAAACGGGCCATGTGGGGACTCCTGGGAGGGGTGGGGTGGGGTGGGTGGGGCCAGCCAGGAGTGGGATTTGGAGGTGTTTTTTTTTTGAACTGCACAGCATCTTAGCCGTCCCGAACCCCTGTGAACCCCCAGCAGCACACACCCTTGTGTAGATCACAGAACTTTTGTTTGAGCCGTATTTGAGTTTAGAAGCTAAGGAAGGTTGGGCCTTGGACGAGTAGACACCGGAACTGTAGGATAGGTTAAAAAAATACACCCTGAAAGAAGATACGGTAACAGTAAACCACTTCTGACTTGCTTTCAAGAAGACTGCGCAGGATGTTTCCATGAAGTAACCGTTGAGTCGAGCTCAGCTGTTTTGCAGCAACTACAAGCCTTTCTATAAAGAGTCTTGAGTGACTTCTCTCTGTGTGTGTGCGCCCCAATTACCAATTTGTTTTAATAATAGGCTTTTTCATCCACCGTTCACTGGATGCAGAACTGCTGAGAAGTTAGTATTTTGGAAAAGTAAAGCTAGGATTTATTCATGCAAATTAAGCATTGGGCAGAAATCCGTATTTGGAAGCTCAGCATGTCCTTGGCTGGCTCTATCATCATCTCTCATGCTGGTGTGTCTCATTTATGAGCATACCACACACAGTTTGTTGTTCGCTTTATTTGTTTACTTCTCTCAAATACTGGGGAAAGGCACAAGCTGAGACGGGCAGGAAATGATCCAAATGGTTTTTTTTTGAGTCTTCCATCTCACTGGCGAAATTGAGGGAATCATCAGCGGTGCAGGGAAAGAAATAGCACCTTCCAAAGGCTAAACAGGTAGAGTTTAGTAGGCTTTCGTGTCATCTGTACGTCTTCTTCTATTTTCAGATTCTTGAAGAGACGAAGAAGAGATGGCAACCGGAGACAAAAGTGCTGACAAACGGAAAACTAAGATGAACCATACGCTGTGAGTATACACTATGCTTTTCATTCTCTTGGCCTTGTCATTAAGCTCAGCTAAAAGATGGCCCACATTTGGGTTAAGGTACCTGATCTCTTTTTATAGTCTCATTCTACAAAGTACAGGTACTCCTCAAAACTTACGACCACCATTAAGCCCCAAACTTTGGTTACTAAGTGAAACATTTGTTAAGTGAGTTTTTCTTCACTTTGCAACCTTTCTTGTTAAGAGAATCAGTGCAGTTTTTAAGTTAGTTAACAGAGTTGTTAGATAAATCTGACTTTCCCATTGACCTGGCTTGTTAGAAGGTTGCAAAACATGATCCTGGGACACTGCAATCATTGTAGATATGAAGGACTAAAGTCAGTAACTATGAGTCAGTTGTCTTGTGTCTGGATTTTGATCATGTGACTATGGGGATGCTGCAATCGTCATAAATGTGAAAAATGGACATTGTGACTTCAAACGGTCACTAAATGAACTGTTGTAAGCCGAGGACTACCTGCATATGATGATAGATTCAAAACTGATCCAAACAAACCAATATATTAAAAGTGCTTCTCCATTGACTCCCACAAAATACAAACTTCCATAATGGGACCCTAAATTAGAGAATATTCGTCTTTGGGTTCTCTTATCCTCTTAAGACTCAGATGACCAAGGAAGCAAAGAGTTGGCTTTCCTGCACCTCTTTCCTTTGAGCTAGTGGCCATCCAGATTTCTGCAGTCCAGTAGGTTAGCAAGACATTTAGGAATGGGAAAAGACATCGAAAAGTATAACAATGCTAAATAAGTTTGCTTGACTGCAAAGTTTCCAGATAGAATAATCTGGGTGTTTGGTAAATAGCAGTCTTCAAACTGTTTAACTAGCAAGGAGTTAAGTTTTTTTTTATCCCTATCAACCATTATTTATTTATTTATTTATTTTTGGAATTTGTCAAACAAAAATGAGAACAAGAATAAGAGAATAAAAATACAGTGACAGGGACGATACGCACGTTAAGCGCCCTTATGCTCTACTGACCCCTTAAGTATGAAGTAAGGTTCACGGAAGTCAATTTGTGACTGAAACCGTGAAAATTGGTAGCTGAGACAACTGAATCAGGTAGGGCATTCCAAATTTTGACAACTCTGTTACAGAAATCGTATTTTTTACGGTCAGGTTTAGAACGATTTACATTGAGTTTAAAAGCAGTGGTTCGCATGCATATTACTGCAATTAAGTCATTTACAGGTAAAATATTACTACGTATAATTTTGTATGCAATACTTAACCATCCCGTGAGCGAGTTAGGCTGAGTTAGGCTGGGATTTCCCCAAGACCAGTTTAGGAAGTGATCGATCTGGTTCTCTCCATCCATAGTTCAACCCTGTGCCCTACTCCATGATTGATCCTCTCCCACTTTTCCCTGTGGATGCTATGGTCCAAAATAGAAGGAGCTAGTTGGGAAAAAAAAATTGTTTACCTTCTGGCCAAGCCAGCTCTTTGTTCTTCATAAATAAAATTTGAACTTTGCCCCTAAAGGATGACTCAGATTGCCTGTTACATCACTAACAAATGTCTTGATAATGCACATCAGTCTCTCTAGATATTTAATGGAGATAGTTGGGTCTTTTTATGGTTCCTTACAAGCAACCAGATTACTGCCCTTGGAGATAACCGGAAGAGGTCATTTAAAACTTAGGAAAGTTTGCTGGTAACTATTTATAGCCACTAATGACAAAACAGATCTATAGCGATGGGATCAAAATAGTAGACAGCAGGTTATAAATATATGTTTGTCTGTGTTGAATATTCCCTTGTAGACTATTGTGCTAAACCTCAGGATGTCCTGAAAAAGATTCAGACTATGGACTATTAGGGCTCTAAGAAACCATTGCTGGATCTCCTGCCTTTTTGGGAAACTGTGAACAAAACAGACTTACTTAATAGAATAGATGCAGAATTCTTCAGGCATGTGAAATCTTATTATATCAAATATAAAATACAAAAAAGAAAGTAAAGAAAATAGGAAATTGAGGGCGGGAAAGGGGACGGCAAAAAGGGGGTATGAAATACAAGGGGGGAAGAGAAAAAGAAAGAAAAGAAAAGACAGTGGCTTCCAACTCTTCCCAGCACAGTACAAAGTAAATTGAATTTGTCTTTATTTCTTAGCTCAGAAAATATACTCCATCTTTCAGTCTGTGGTCAGGGAGACAGTGCAGCTATAAAAATAACTAATGTATCAGAACTAACAATAATGAAACAAATTAAGAGAGAAATGGGGTGGGGGGGAAACGGAGCTATTTGAAGTCAATAAATAATTTGATAAATTAATTATTTACCTTAGACAAGCCTGTCAAGTTTTCTTTTTTCTTTTTCAAATTGTAATTCAAGAAGATGATACTGCATAGGGTATGCCGGAATTTGAGAAACATTTCATAACGTTGCCTTCTTATCTACCTGCCCAGCTCCAGAGCATGTCAAGGTGGCACTGACTGGTCTCATCCATCACTGTCACACACTCTTCCCAGGTCCATCTGCGAGGGATGCTTTAATGAGAAGAGCTTATTTAATTATGTACATATGTGATTCTGCAAGCAGTTCAATCTGCCTACCTGCTTTGCCTGATTTTGAGTATAAAAATTCAAACTTTGAAGTTTGAATAAAAAATTCAAACTTTACATATATATTTACAATATTTACATACAAGCCACACCCAGCCAGTCACATGACCACCAAGCCACACCCACAAATTAGGCCATGCCCACAGATCCGGTTGTTAAGAAATTTGAATTCCACCCCTGAGGCAACCCTGTTGCCCAATTGAGCAATTCATGGTGGTCTTCAAAGCTTTACAGAAGCCCCATGTCTGGCTAAAAGAGTCAGGACTAAACATTATGTTCCAGCTAAGCCTATACACAAGACTCTAACACAGGGGTGTCAAACTTCATTTCATTGAGGGCCACATCAGGGTTGTGTTTGACCACAGAGGGCCATTTTGGGGGGGGTGGCCGGGGTCATGGCCATGGTGGGTGTGACACAAGACTCGTGTTGGGGGCACCTGTGGTGGCCAAGTGCTAAGGCACTGAGACCTTCCCTTACTCTCATAATCGCCTGCCTGCCCGCCTGCCTGCCTTTTCTTCTTTTTCCTTCCCTTTTCCTTCTCCTTTCTTCTTCCTTCCCCCCATTCCTTCTTTTTCTTTTCTTGCTCTCTTCCCATCTTCCCTTCTTTTTCTTTCCTCTTTCCCTTTCTCCTTTCCTGTCCTTTCCTGCATTGCTCAAATGCAAAGGGGGAAACATTTCTCCTTTTCTTTTGTTTTTAGTTTGTTTTGATAGCCCTTTGCCAGCGAAAATGGTGATTGGGGGGAGCCATGCCCCCCGAGCTCCAGTTTTGCTAGCAAAGGCACTATGGGCCAATCCTTTGCTATTTCCAGGCTGGCTCTGCAGGCAAAATCCAAGCATCCCATGGACCAGGCCTTGAGTTTGGCACCACTGCTCTAATAAAGTAATGATCGGAACTAAATTGGTGCTAGATAAGAGTTAACGGAATCCAAAAAAGGTTGGATTTATACTCTTTGTGGTAATGTTCAGAGCTCCAGACTGAGTCCTCTCTTGACGCCACCCTCTGCCTGTCTTCCTACAGGCTAGGAGGATAGAGGCCATCTGAACTTCAGGGCTCAGAATGTTCCATAGGACAGAGGCTGCCACAGAAAAGGCACACTTCCTAGTTCCCATCATATGTATTTATTTATTTAAGAAAATTTATATTGTATATTATATTGTATTATATTGTAAAATCGAGGGCAACTTAGTTAACAACTGCCTAGCTTAGTATTGGAAATTCTAGTCGTAACTGTGGTTATAAGTCAAGGATTACCTGCATAGAAATTGGCCATCCACAGTTTACAACCTGAGCAATTTAACAGATTCACAGAATTGGAAGGGACCTTTGTAGGTCATCTAGTCCAATCCCCCCCCCTACCCAAGCAGGAGACGCTACACCATTTCTGACAGAGGGCAGTCCAGTCTCTTCTTGAAAGCCTCCAGGGATGAAGCTCCCACAACTTCCGAAGGCAACTTCTCTGTCCATGCGTTGATTGTTCTCACTGTCAGAAAATCCCTCCTTATTTCTAGGTTGAATTTAGATGCTGGCTTCAGTTTTTCTTGTGGTGGGGGTGTAGTGTATTTTAATTAAATTAGGGTTGTGCCATTTGTCCTCCTGACTGGCAGCTGCACAATGAACCAACTGCAATCAGGGAAGTAGTTCTGCCATTCCTGATGGGAAATATTTATTTTGTTGTTTTGTTTTATCTCCCTTTCCATCTCTCTGCCATTTGTGGCAGATCTGTTTTGATGGCTGCCTAGAGAGCAGTAGACTTTTTGTAGTCGACTTCCTGTGCTTTGCAGCCTTTGTAGACTATTGTCTGTACTAGCTTCAATATTTTTGAGTTATGTAAGACATTGGAAAGCTTCCTTCTGTTTCAAATGTTGTGTTTTTACTGTTAGATAACAGGAATCTTTTCTGAAATAATCCTCAGATAACCCAAATCGGAGGTGGCCAGTGCCTGCTCTTTACTGGTAATCCTTGATTTGTGCGTACAATTGGGACTGGGATTTCAGTCGCTAAGCAATGCAAGTCCTCATGGGGTCAGACCCAATTTGACAATGATTTTTAACACCATCGTTAAGCAAATTACCATGTCGTTAGGCAAATCTGATTTCTCCAATTGGAAAAAAAGTCACAAATGGTGACCAGCTGATAGCTTCCCTTTAAAAACAAACTATATTTAAAGCAAAAAAATAAAATAAATACAGAGAGTCCTCGGGTTATGACTGTTGGTTTAACTATCATTTGAAGTTAGAACAGCCTGCAAAAACATTGCTCATGAGCTGTCTAGAGGGGGTATTCAGCAGGTTCTGACCAGTTCTGGGGAACCGGTAGCGGAAATTTTGAGTAGTTCAGAGAACCGGCAAATACCACCTCTAATTGGCCCCGCCCCCATCTATTCTCCGCCTCCCATTGAGTCCCAGCTGATCGGCTGGGTCTTCTTTGGTTGCCCTGCACAAGAGATGTTGTGGTTCGCCGGCAGCAGGTGCGGACGGCTGAGGTCTCAGAGAGCGAGGACTCAGATAAGGGGCCTGCTTGTGATGCAGGGATGGGGCCAGGACCATCAGGGAGAGGAATGCTGCCTTCGGAGATTGTGGAGGCTGGCAGCAGTGAGGAAGAGGTCCCCGAGGAGCCTGTGCCCAGTGTGCATGCGCGCAGGGCTGCTCGAAGGAAAGAGCAGCTGCAGCAGCACGGGCGACTCAGGAGTAAGGCTGCAAGGTGATGGCCCCTCCCTTAAGAGATAAAAGCCAGCTGAGAAATCGGAGATCTTTGCAGGAAGTAAAGAAATTTTTGCACTCAAGCCTTGTGGACGTTTGGACTCTCTTAGTTTGCGTTTGGAGACTCTTTGTGTTTGAAATCTTTCTTGGCAACTTTATCTAGTGTTCTTGGCAGCCTTGCACAACCTTGGCAAGGCTCGTTCTTATCTGGGACAATTAGTTGGAAACAGCCTTTTAACCGTGAAGGAACAGAATTCATAAAGAATTCATAAAGAATGATTCATAAAGAATCATTAAAAAGTTTGGCAACAGGCTCACATTTATGATGGTTACAACATTCTTGCAGTCACATTTTTGAGACCTTTCCCCAATTGGAGAAATCAGGTTTGCTTAACGACATGGTAATTTGCTTAACGGCAGTGGTAAAAATGATTGTAAAATTGGGTCTGGTCCCATGAGGACTTGCTTAATGACTGCATTGCTTGGCGACTGAAATTCCAGTCCCAGTTGTAGTTGTAAGTCAAGGACCACCAGTAAAGATGATAACAGACACCACAGTCTCCTATTTGAGTTATCTGAGGATTATTTTAGAAATATTCCTGTTACCTAACAGTAAAATCTGAGCTAATTTGACTCCAGAGGTAGCTATAAAAAGCATTTCATGCTTAAGTTGCCCACCCCAAAACCATACTTTGATTAATTGCAGGTTGACTGGGGCTGCCTTCTGACAATTGATTATGTGCCATCAATTGCTGTCAACTCTTAATTACTATAATAGAAAGATTTTCTCCGTGGCAAGTCTTGTAACACTATGCTAAGTTAAAACAAAGCAACTCTATTATATCATATATAAAATAAACTTTTGGCTCCAAAGCTGGAGAATAAGAGGCTAGACATTATTTACACAGCATACACGGCTTATCTGACCCAAGAAATAATTTTGTTTTACTCAAAGAGCCCTTCCCCTATTAGCAACTTTTCCTTTAATTGGATTAGTGTGTCTATGCAGAAGGAATACTTAACCTTTAAAATATGTGATCAGAATATTATTGGAGCTCAGAAACTGAGTTTTGGAGGCCGTTTACCCAGAATTAGCAAAAAATTTCATTTAATTGACCCCGTGCTCCACATTTGTTCCTCTCACGTAAGCTAGGTTCATAAAACATGCTAAGATCAAACACAGGCAATTTTCTAATTCGTGTGAATACGTCCAGTACATTTAGTTAAGTTACACAGAAATATACTAGAGAATTTAATTGCACAAGTACCTTCCAAGTGTTTATTTATTTATCAGATTTAGAAACCAACCATCTGCTCACTGAGAGACTCTGGGTGGTGTACAAAGAATTTATACAGATATTTTCCCCTAGACTGTCTTTTAAAATGAAGCAAAAAATGTACCCATTTCACAGATGTATAGGTTCTTGGTAATTGGTGACATCTTTACATGTTACATAATTTGTGACTGACGCATAGCCCTTTGATAAGTCTAGGTTTGGGTTATTCATTCTGTCAAGCTTAGTGATTTATTAATAGAACAGAATATTTGTAGCTCAGGGTTGAATAATGGAGCCCTTGTTGCTCTCTGAGCTTAGTGGTTTTCTTGGAGATGTTTCATTACCCAGCTAGGTAACATCATCAGTGCTAGAAGGCAGTGAGGTTTGTTCTCTGCTTTTATACAATGGATTGCATTTGCCAGTATTGTTGGAAATGTTCTTGATGGTTCCTCGATTAGAGGAACAAAACAAAAACCATGATTTTATTAGGCTCCCTCCCAACACAGATGATGTTATCTGGTTGGGTGATGAAATGTTTACAAGAAAATCACCAAGCTCAGAGGGACCAAAGACCCCTTAATGCAAGGGTCTTCAAACTTGACAAGTTTAAGACTAGTGGACTTCAACTCCCAGAATTCCCGAGCTAACATGACTGGAGGAGGAATTCTGGGAGTTGAAGTCCACAAGTCTTAAAGCTAAGTTTGAAGACCCCTGCCTTAATGATGTATGCATGTTTTCATCAGGTGTTAGAGCAAGGGCCTTCAAACTTGGCAAGTTTAAGGCTTGTGGACTTCAACTCCCAGAATTCCCGAGCTAACATGACTGGAGGAGAAATTCTGGG
The DNA here is from genome assembly GCF_049901735.1 of Notechis scutatus. Lineage (NCBI taxonomy): Eukaryota > Metazoa > Chordata > Lepidosauria > Squamata > Elapidae > Notechis > Notechis scutatus. The sequence continues at coordinate 6,717,567 of NC_142015.1, forward strand.
AGTTGAAGTCCACAGGTCTTAAAGCTGTCAAGTTTGAAGACCCCTGGACTAGCATGGGGGGTCTTCAATGTCAGCCATTTTAAGACTTGCGGACTTCAACGCCCAGAATTCCCGAGCTAACATGACTGGAAGAGGAATTCTGGGAGTTGAAGTCCACAGGTCTTAAAGCTGTCAAGTTTGAAGACCCCTGGACTAGCATGGGGGTCTTCAATGTCAGCCATTTTAAGACTTGCGGACTTCAACGCCCAGAATTCTTGAGCTAACATGACTGGAAGAGGAATTCTGGGAGTTGAAGTCCACAAGCCTTAATCTTGCCAAGTTTGAAGACCCCTGTACAGTTAGAGGATGGATAGTAGGGTAGATGGATATAGTAGCAGCCTCTTTGCTTATTCATTTCAACTCCATTCCCACCTTCACTAGTCCTTGTTCTCTCTGATACCTTCCTGCCTGACAGAGCAGCTCTTGGCTTGGAGAAAAACAGGCTCCAGACATGTTACTTAAGAATTATTTTGACCTATGTCACAATTATGCTTTCATTCAAGACTCCCAGACCGAAGTTAAAGCCGCCAGGAACTTTTCATACCAGAGTTAAACACCTGCTCCAAGAAGCAAATGAGCCAAATCATGCAAGTGGCAAAGCTGGCTTTATGTGTGTGGTGTGTATGTGTGTGTGTGTGGGGGGGGGTGTTTCCCCCTTCGGTGACCCTTTCCCACAAGGAAGTTCAAAAGCCTATAACTCAGCCGCTTGTGCCTGCGAGCTCTCATTCCAGCTCCATGCAGGAGGAGAACTGGCAGCGGTTAGCCGGGTTAGCCCGCCGTGGTTGCTGACTCAAAAGCTCTTTTGGGGCAGGTTGGCAAGGGAGCTGGCCTCGCCAAGCCGAGCCCAAACTTTCAAAATCATAATAACAACAACAACAACAACCAAAAAGGACCCCTCCAGCCTGGAGGATCGCCACTCCCCAGTCGAAGTCATCCAAAGGACCCTTCTGCTATGGCGAGAGAGATGCCTGTCTTGCGAATTAGGTGAGAAAAGGGAGAAGAAAGGGAAGGGGAGTTGCAGAATGCAGCTCGAGAGCAGAGCTGGCAATTGGGGGAAGGGAAGGGAAGTTGGGAGGGGGGGGAAACGGGGTGCTGGAAGCCGGAACGGGGGGGGAGGGGGAGAAGAGGGACATGTTGGCCTCTGTGCAGTGAGGTAGATGCGGGTGTTGCTCTGACGCTTCGCTGACGCTGCATTGCATCAGCGGCTCGGGCCCGCCGGGCGGCTCGGAGGGATTTGCTTTGATCCGAACACGAAGAGAAGCAGGAACGAGCTTATTTTCGTTATGCATTATAGAGGGGTGGGGGAAGCGTTGCAACCAAGTCTCGGCGAGGGGAGTCATGTGATCCTCGATGTGCTGGGTCACAGCAGCTGAGACAGGCTGCCAAAGAGCCCGGGCGGTTTGCTGCTTGGTCTTGAATTCGCCTTCCCCCCCCTCCCTCCACCTTCCTTTAAAGGCTTTAGGGATGGCTAAAGCTTTTCTTGGGGATTTTCTGTGCTGAGATGGCAAAAAAAAGGGGGTGGGGGTGGGGGAAGGGGACGACGTGGGTGGGGATGACAGCGCGGCAAAATGATGGGGAGGGAAGAGGGGGCTCCCGAGAAAGCCAACTGGCAGGGCTGCAGGGTGGAGGGAAGAGTGCCATCACTTGAAGAGACTGGAGCCCCATCTGTCAGAAATGGTTGTAGGGTCTCCTCTTTGGGCAGCGGGGTTGGACTAGATGACCTTCCGGCTCTGATTATCTGTAGCTGTAGCTGCAGAAAAAGCCAGGGGCTTTGTAGACTATAGATCAGGGGTGTCCAACCTTGGCAACTTTAAGGCTTGTGGACTTCAACTCCCAGAATTCCTCAGCCAGCTGAGGAATTCTGGGAGTTGAAGTCCAAAAGTCTTAAAGTTGCCAAGGTTGGACACCCCTGCTATAGATTATAGAAGCCCAGGGGACAGGATCTCAGACCCCACCTCCTAAGGCAGAAGTCTCCAACCTTGGCAACTTTAAGGCTTGTGGACTTCAACTCCCAGAATTCACAAGTCTTAAAAGTTGCCAAGTTTGAGGACCCCTGCCCTCAAAGGATGGCTTCTAGTGAGGGGGATCACAGCTGTTTTTGCACAAGAGGCCTGGCTAAATGCAGCTACTTGGCAGCGTTGTGCAAATCCTGCTCTTGTGGTGGCCTCTTCGTAGTTTTGTGCAGGAGATGGTTTATAAGGGTAGGGCTGACTCTTTCCTGGGACCCATTTTCCAAAGGAAATTCCACAGGGTATTTTTGTTTTTCACTCGGGCACAAGGCTCTTGGGACAAGGAACTTGCTCCAAACTTAGTCAGCTTTAATTTTTTTTTCTTTCTCCAGGACAGTCCTAACTGCAAAACTAGCATTGGTTATGTAACTGTCTGCCCGAGGTATTTGCTGTTGTTGTTTTTAACTGGGCGCCTTTTGTTCCTGCAAGAGAGGAGTGCAGCTCCAAGATGTTACTCTGGATTTCAGGAATTTTTATTTATTTATTTAGGACAGAGGGTTAGCCAATCCTGGGGGAAAATATAGTCGAAAATATGGGCAGCCAATGCCCATTTCTCTGGGACTCCTTTCTGTTGGCCAAGCTTAGCTCTCCAGCTTTTTGATCTCCAAAGCAGGATTCCTAAGCATAAACTTGGGAAGGACAACCTGCTTTCAGACCTAAGGGATGGAGCATTCAGGTAGTCCTTGGCTTATGACCACAATTAAGCCCAAAGTTTCTGCCGCTATGTGAGACTTTGGTTAAGTGAGGTTCCCACCCACCCCATTTCAGGACCTCTCTTGCCACCGTGGTTAAGTTGAATCCCTGCACTTGTGTAGTATTAACATAGTTCTTGAGTGACCCTGGCTTCCCGAAAGGTTCCTATACCTCCCCCGGGGGAGAACCCAACCATTGTTAAATTTGAGTCAATGGCCAAGTGTTTGGATTTTGATCCGGAGCAGCCTCAACTGTTGTAAGTGTAGGGAAAAAAAAGTCACAAGTCCCTTTTTGGCAATGCTGTTGTAACTTTTGGTCATGCCCGTTGTAAGTCGAGGATCCCCTGTAGTAGCAGCTGAGCCCACCTTCCAGAATGACTGCTTAAAGCAGGGGGTCTCCAAACTTGGCAACTTGAAGACTTGTGGACTTCAACTCCCAGAATTCTCCAGCCAGCGCTTGTGGACTTCAACTCCCAGAATTCTCCAGTCAGCGCTTGTGGACTTCAACACCCAGAATTCTCCAGTCAGCATAGCTGCCTGGAGAATTCTGGGAGTTGAAGTCCACAAGTCTTCAAGTGGCCAAGTTTGGAGACCTCTGAAGCCCTGCCCACGTTTTCCCAATGGAAACAGAGGGGGGAAATTAGCCTCTTTAGTGTCCTAAAAAAAGAAAGCCCCCAGTTTCCCCCCCCTCTTCTCTCCCACTTAACCTCACCCATAGGTTTAGAGGGGTCCCCACCCACATCCTCCAGGTAAACCCCCTTCGAAAGATCGCTGCAACCTGCAAGCGTTGATGCTTCTGGGAATCTACCGCGGACAGCACCGCTGCCTCTTTGCCCTGGAAGACCCGGCTTCGCTCGCTCGGAGCCCCTCCCCCCTTTCCTTCCTCCCTCCCCTTCCCTTCTCCTCCCCTCCCCTCGACTCCGCTCGCTCTCAGCCAATCTGCAGCCGCCGGGGGGATGCAAGGCGGAGCTTGCCACTGCGCTCCTGGGTGTTCCTTCCCCCCCGTCTCCTTTTCTTTTTTGTGAATGAAAATAAGCGTTTGGGCGCGTCCCAGCCTAGGACTGCAGCTCCCGCGCCCGCCGCTCAGTTGCTCCGCAACTCGAGGCCAGGGAGGAAAGGGAAAGGCGACGCCTCGGCGGGTCAGGAAAAGGGGTTGGGGTGGGCTGAAGCGAGGCAGAGTTGGAGGAGCAGCCGAGCCTTCTTTCCCCCGCGTGCAGCAGCGCGGGGCAACCGGCAGGGAAGATGCTGGCCGGCGGAGCTTCGCAAAGGGCTCCTCCAGCCTCTCCGGAGCCGGCGCGGCATCGTATCCCCGAGCAGCAGCAGCAGCTGAGCTGGGGAGTCTGAACCTCCTGCAGCGGCCTCGGCCCGGCGGCGAAGACGAAGAGGAGGAGGAAAGAGAAGGAGAGGAAAGGACAAGAAAGAAGAAGAGGCCGAGCCCAGCGCTCGTTGTCGCCGTTGGCACCATGTCTCCAGGGAAGAGCTGGGCTCGTCTTCCCGCCGCCAATTGCCCCTTCAGATGTGTTGGTGTAAGTAAACCCGCCGCCTGGTTCTCTGCCCCGGCTTCCTCTAGCTAGCGGAGAGGCGAGCTGTTCCGCCCGGTTTCTGCTTAGCCAGAGTACTAGAAGGCTGATTGACAGGGGAGGGGAGAGAGAGAGAGAGAGAGAGAGGACCGAGAGAGAGGGAGGGAGGGGAAAGAGGGGAAGAGAGGGGGGGGGAGAGGGAAAGGGGGAGGGCCGGAGAGAGAGAGGGGAGAGAGAGAGACGGAAAGAGAGACCGAAAGAGAGACAGAGACAGAAAGAGAGGGAGAGAGAAAGGGGGAGGGAGGGAGGAGAGAGAGGGAAAGAGGGGGGGAGAGAGAGAGACCGAGACCGAGAGGGGAGGGAGAGAGGCCAAAGGCCAGGATGGGAGAGGGGCGGGTGGGGGACTAGGAAGGGTCCCTTTGAAGCCCAGCCTTGTCACTCTGCGCGCCCTCGCGCGTCCTGCGCGGCTCGGTGCCAGCTCCGTTTTCCTGCCCTCCGGCGCCCCGCACTGTTGGAGTGGAACGGTCCTCTGGGAGGGGGGGGGGAGACGCTGTCCTTTGAGCGATCCCGTGGCTGTCACGCACCCGCCGAGAGCGGCGGCCTCACTTGCTCTGGGTCGCCGTGCATGTGCACTTACTTACCCACAAGGGAAAAGATCGGCGCCCTGGGGAGGGAAGAGGGAGGAGGTTTGGGGGGGTTGTTGGGAGGAAGGGGACGCGGAGTAGTGACAGTTGTTTACAAAACCGTGGCGCATCTCCGGACAATCGTTGCAAAGAAAAAGAAGAAAGAAGAGAGAGAGAGAGAGAGAGAGAGAGAGAGAGAGAGAGAGAGAGAGAACACTTGCACTTTGCCCGAGGAGGATTTTTTCTCTTTGCCTCGGGGGTGGGGGGGTCTGGTTTGAACTAGGAAACCCTGCCGCCTTCCAGATTGCAAGTTGGAGGTGCTTGCGTGGTAGAAGAAATGTGCAGCACACTTCAAGAGCCGTGTGTGTGTGTGTCCGTCCGTCCGTCCGTCCGCGTGTGCACGCGCAAACATACGCACGCCTTTTCTGCTTGTTTTGCAAAACGGGTTGCTATCATAATAAATCAAGCCCAGCTTTGGCCAGAAATTTTGCAGATTTCTTTGGCTCTGTTTCTTCTCTTTTGCACCCGGGTGGGATGTTCGGAACACGAGATGTTCGCACCACCATCCTCCCTTCGACGCCCTTTATAGTGGAAAACTCCAGATCCTGTTTGGACACAACGTTGCGAGGACTAGTTCTGAACAAATCATGATAAAGGGAGGAAGATACGTTTCTTTTTTAAAAAAATAATAATAATAAATATTTTACATTCTACATTCCTGTAAAATGATGGGAGGGATTTTTTGAGCTCTCCCGTTGCTAGGAAACGAGTTAGGCTCCCCTGGTGATTCTGTGGTCTCCTTGGCAACAGAAGACTGGGGCAGCTTGCGAGAACACGGGGACTTTTTCTCTTTAAGAGATAGCGAGGCAGGTTTTGGAGGGCTGGAATTCTAGTAAGCAGAGCGCTGAGGACCTGACCCGAGAGAGCAGGAGGGAGTGACGAGCAGGGACAGATGCTGGGATGACAGAGGAGGAACAAACGAGAGCAGCAAGCCCACAAACTTGAGTCTGGAAAGGAGAAGGGTTAAGGCTCAAGCAAGCCCCGGGGAGGAGGTGGGGAACTGGAGCATCTGGGTGCCGTGATTGACAGAGCTTGAAGCCCAAGATCCTGGAGAAACAAAAGCAGACAATAAATGAATTGGCTGCCTTGGGACAAAAGAGCAACTAAAATAGACCTGCTCAGTGGGGTTGAAAGAAAAGAGATGGCTATCAGTGTCCCAAGAGGTTTTTGCAATATATATACAATGTGTGCGGAAGGAAGAATATCTGATGAATAGTTGCAGGAAAGGAGGTGGGCCAGAGATGGTAGCTTTGGTCTGTGCATTGAATTGATAGTCCCCTTCTTAAATAGCACCTGACTCTAATTGAGCCGGCCCTGTTTGCTGCTGCTGGAATTCCACCTGGCGGTGTTCTTCCTTTTGTTTTTGTTTTTTTCCAACAACATAAATGGAATAACAGGTGGAAGGGCTCTTGAAGGTCTTCTAGTCCACTCCCTTGTCCAAGCAGGAGACCCTATACATATACCATTCCAGTCAAATTGCTGTCCAGTACTTAAATGCTTCCAGAGATTGGAGCAGCCACACCTTCTGAAGGCAAACCACTCACTGTTAGGAAATTTCTCCTTAATCCTAAATTGCTTCTCTCCTTGTCTAGTTTCCATCCATTGTTTCTTGTCCTGCCTTCCGGTGCTTTGGAGAATAATTTGACCTCCTTCTTATTTCCATCCCATATGCCCCTGCCTCTTGCACCTTAGCAGTGAGTTCTTCTTAACTCTTGCAACCCCGTGTAATGATTTCCAAAGCGGAATTACAAACTCGGTTCTGTTACTTTGGCCAAATGTGCTAAAAAGGGAAGTTTACCAAGGATAAAAGACCAAAAGTCTACCAAGGGATTCGGACAGATGCAAGCATCCACCATGCCACTATGAAATCACGATAGCCTAAAATTTCAGGCTATATTCATCCCCTGGATATTAATTACTTGGGGGTTCCCTCCCTCCTCTTTTCGGCCTTTGAATCTATCTTGATTCCTAGTGCCCACCTGGACCCAGTCCCTGCAGTTTCCTTGGCAAGGTTTTAGTAAGGGGTCTGCTAATTGCCTCCTTCCCAGGGCAGAGAAGAGTGACTGGCCAAAGGTTGTCCAGCTCGGTTTGTAGCTAAGGTGGGCCTGGAACTCATCATCCCTGGTTCCTAGCTTGATGCTTTAACCCAGAGGTCTCCAAACTTGGCAACTTTAAGACTTGTGGACTTCAACTCTCAGAATTCTCCAGCCAGAGTTTAACCACTTATACCAAACTGGTGATTACTTGTTTATTGCCCCTGAATTAATGCTTAATGTGAGCAAGTGGTTCTTAATGGTCTCTGTTGTGTGCTGTGTATTTACTCCAGATTATAGGCAATGCCGTTCTACTTCCCCCTATTTTATCCTCTGAATAAATCTAGGAGGTAGAGCAGGTTGAATTGTCTGGTTTCACACAACCTGGGTTTTTCAGTTCTGGCTTAATATATTGTGTGAACCTATCCATGGTGGGTTTATATATGATGCTTTATAGACTGTGGTTTATTCAATGCACCAAGGTCACATAAATTATATTTTAAGTAGTACGTACTACATGAATCATGTCATATAGTACAGTGGCCTACAATTACCTTGCAACCTTTTGTGGCTCAGTGGGAATTTAAACTTGGTTCTCAATACTCCTACATATTATATTTGTATTTTATACTGAGTATTAGAATTATACTTACACCCTCATTCTCCCACTCCTGGGGAGGTTGGGTTGTGTAAATCAATGTGAAATCCTATAGAAATATGTTTAAATTGCTTTGGGACAATGCTACCTGCTAAGGTGAGATGTATTCTATATATGATTGCTTTTTAAGGACAACATAAATAGAATTGTAGTCTCAAAGTCTCTTAATATTTTTTAAAAGAAACTCTTATTCTTATCAAACTCTCTTCTGGCTGTCAATGTCGTGTATTGGGAGCAATAAAGAACAAAGCTAATAATACACCTCTTTTTTTTTGCCTCATATGGTGTGTGGTCTTATTTTTATCACAAAAACCATTTTTATAAAATCAGTGGATACCTGACACTTGAGGCCTATTTTGGGATAAATGAATCACACCCAGCTTTTCAAAACCTGTGCACTGAGAAACAGAAGATTCCCCCCCCCCCCGTGTAATTCTTTTATTTCGCTTTTCTTTTATTCATTGGATACATTTTCTAACAATAAGGAGGTTATTATTTTAAGAGTCCACCATCGTAGTGGGGTTCTTTGTCACCAGCATCTGTCATTGCACATTTATTTAAATGCCTTTCACCAAATCTATCCTTTTGCTATGAAAATTTCTCAGGACTCAAGTCTATATTATTTTGTTTATGCAATATATTGTACAATTCTATATTGTACAATTGGCCATTTCCATGTGTGTAGCACTGAGCGAGCATAGTTTAATCTCCATGCTGATAAGCAGTGTGACCTGGGTGGATTTGCCTAACATGCTTAATTGGGTTATTGAATTGACCCTTTTTCGTTTATGATTAAAAAACCCAAACTTTGAATTGTAAATCTGTTGAGTTCATAAACCTGTTGAGCTCAACCAACAAGCACTTGGCTAAACGTAAAATGAAGCTTAGCATGTTCTGTGCAGGCAGCCATAAGATCTGTGACCCTTGCCAAAATGGTTGTGATAGGGATTATAGAAAGAGTGCAGAGAAGAGCCACAGAGATGATAACGGGTCTGGAGGCCAAAACATACAATCGATGGTTGTGGGAACGAGGTATATCTAGTTTAATGAAGAGAAGGGCTGGGATGACACGATAGCACTATTCTGTATTCTACACTATTGAATGATGTAAAGCTCACATCATAGAACATAGAAGCACGGAGAAATGGGGAACTTGGAAGCAATTTTTGCCTTAAGTTAAGTTAACTTTCTTCTCAAACTCCTACCATTAGATTAGATCAGCTACAGGCTGCTGAGCTGCTTCCATGACCCAATCCAAATCCCAGTATAGAAGATAAGAGGGCACAAACTTCCTTCAATTTCACTTGAGGGCAAATGTTCAACCATATCAAATGCCCCCTTTGCTTACAGAAGCGTCTTTCTAACTGCATGAGTTCTTCCCATTCAGATGCCAGTTGTAACACTCTTGTTATAAACTTTCCTACCAAGGAAAACAAGTGGTTTTTTTTAAAAAACCAAGCAGGGAGCCAGGCCTTTGTTTTATTCTGAGTCAGCAACAAATGCTGTAAATTCCATTATCCCAAGTATCCGTGGTTCCTTTTGCTAAACAAGCAGCCTGAGGTCTGCATTACAGCGTCTATTTTAATTATTAAGTCCCAGAGGCTGCTGGTGTGATGCATTTGGATGTCTGTATATGAGAAGAGAGGAGGGCAGAGGAATGGGTCAGACTCAATGCAAAGGTTGTTGACCAATCTTGGATGGGGGACAGGTTTGGTGGAGGTGAGATTGGGAGTCTCACATAACCAGCGTAGGAAACAAAGAGAAGGAAGGAGATGGGAAGCAAATTTCCAGGATATGCATCTTATCGGAAGCTGCACTGAGACATGCTCTGAAATGCTTATTAATTTGTAAGGGACACTGGCTGGAATGCATGCTGGGTAGGGGTGGGGGCACTGGCCAAGTTCCCAAACCCCTTTCAAGGCTCTTCTCAGTTCTTTTCTGAGATCTGGTGAGGATTATCTCAGTCTGGAGGAGAACAACTACCCAAGTCTTTGGAAAGTTGGGTGGCCAGTTGAGGGTGGTATGTGTGTGTGTGTGTGTGTGTTGCCATTTGCAAAGGCCAAAACTGAGAATCATTATTAGATTATTAGATCTAAATTAGACTGTCTACTATTGACCTCACCCCTTTCCTAAGAGGTCTGTAGGGGACGTGCATAAGCACATCAACGTGCCTACCGTCCCTGTCCTATTGTTTCTTATTCGTATCCATTTCATGTATTTATAACCATGTTTATACTTATACCTGTTATCTAATAATCACTTGACAAAATAAAATAAATAAAATAAATAAAAATCATTGCATATCCCCTCCAGCAGGTCCCACTGTGAAGTAGGATTATTGGTTAGTCTAAAGAAAAGAAGAATTAGGGGAGGCGTGCTAGCAGTATTACAGTATTTGAGGGACTGCCACAAAGAAGAGGGGTGGTCAAATTATTCTCCAAAGCCCCTGTGGGCAGGACAAGAAGCAATGGATGGAAACTAATCAAGGAGAGAAGCAACTTAGAACGAAGGAGGAATTTCCTAACAGTGAGGACTGTTGCCTTCAGACGTTGTGGGCGCTCCATCACTGGAGGTTTTTAAAAAGAGACGAGACAGTCACTTATCTGAAATGATATAGGTTCTCCTGCCTAAGCAGGGGGCAGGACTAGAAGACCTCCAGGGTTCCTCCCAGCTCATTCATCCTATTCTATTCCATTACTATTGATTCCTTCCATTGTGGTGTGGCCCACTTGTGGAAGACAATCTGGAGCTCCATCTGAAAAGAAAAAGAAAAGAAAAAAACTCCCACCCTTTCTGATGCCCCTTTTCTCTTTCCTTCCCTCTCCCTCTCTTGATGCAGGTCCCAATTAATGGATTCTGACATGGATTATGAAAGGCCAAACGTAGAAACCATCAAGTGTGTTGTGGTTGGGGACAACGCAGTGGGCAAGACTCGGCTCATCTGTGCCCGCGCATGTAATGCCACATTGACTCAATATCAGCTCCTTGCTACCCATGTGCCCACCGTCTGGGCTATTGATCAGTACCGTGTTTGCCAGGAGGTGAGTGGCATTTTCATTGATAGGTATATCAAGGAGGAAGTGATGGTGTAGAAAAAAAAAAACCCCTTCCTTTGGGACTCTTAAAAGCGGTGGGGGTCACCTGCTGATACAACTCCCTGAATCTCTAGATTAAACTTCATTGTCATGGCAAACTCTTAAAAAAATGAAGGCACTATTTCTTATTTGTTTGTGCATGTGTGTAAAACAATAAACGAGTGGTGTGCAGATTTTTGGAAAATAAATTGCACACTTGAAAAAAAGGAGAACTTTTCCTACACTAGTCAACAAAATCTGCACCACTTCCTACCATTGAATGTCCTTATTCTTCCCCTACTGCAGTTTTTGGATGCTCTTCATCAAAACAAAAACAAAAAAAAACTTTTATAAAAAGTCTCCTTTATTCCCCATCATCTCCAGCTTTAAAGAGGTCTTTTTTTTTTTGGCTTAAACTGCAACCACGTATCATCTTCTAACAATAAATTTATGATGTGGTATAGGTTTTTTTTTCCCCCAGGGTTGTTCCGATTTGGTTCTGATGAAAATGCTCACATTTATTTTTTCCTTAATGAAATATTAGGAGGAACAAAAAATTGAGATGTTTCTTAATTTATTTTCCCAAAAGCCATGTTGCAGATTCGTAGGCTGAAAAACTGAAAGGAAATTATTTGTTACATAAACATCCCATCTTTTGTAGTGATGCTCTTGCTGGCATACACAGTGGTCCCTATTCTTCCCCCCACAACCAAAATCCTGCAAAGTTGGGCTGAAACAAAGACCTAAAGACACCCCCACCCCCCAAGGAGCCTGTACGGGGAAGGGGGACCAGAACCTGAGTCGGTCTGGTCTATCCTCCTCAAACTCCTCTAGAGCAGGGGTGTCAAACTCAAGGCCCTAGGGCCGGATCAGGCCTGCGGAGTATTTAGATCTGGCCAGGGGTGGGATTCGAAAATCCCAACAACAGGTTCTCTGCCTGGTTGCTGGGTGGGCGTGGCCATGGAGGGCGTGGCCTACCGGAACTTCCGGGAGGGAAGTTTTTCGCCTTCCCCAGAGTCCGGAGGCTTCCCTTGGGCCACTGGGAGGGCGAAAATGGCCTTCCCTGAGCTCCAGAGGCCCTCTGGAAGCCCGAAACAGGTCTGTTTCTGGACTTCCGGAAGGGCCACTTTTTGCTCTCCCAGAGTCTCCGTGAAGACCCTGCCCTTACCTGCATCCAAAATGGGCCATGTGGAGACTCCTGGGAGGTGAGGTGAGGGGTGGCCAGTCGGTTCAACTACTGGTTCGGTGAACCTGATATAAATTTAACATCCGGTTCACCCGAACTGGCCTGAACCGGCTGAATTCCACCCCTGGATCTGGCCCATGGGGCCACCCTGGAAACAGTGAAGGACCGGCCAGCTGTGCTTCTGCCAGTGAAAATGGGCTTCTGAGTTCCGTTTTCACTGGCAAAGGGTTGTAGGAGGCCGTGGCAGCCGAAAACTGAGCTCGAGAGCCTGTTTTCGCTGGCAGAAGCACTAGGGCCACCACAGACACCCCGACATGAGTCACATTGAGCTGGCCACACCCACCCTGGCCCCCCGAGGTCAAACACAACCCTGATGTTATCTCAATGAAATCAAGTTTGACACCCCTGCTCTAGAGTGATGATTAGAATTTGGGTCTCTGCCCTCCCTAGTCTAACACCTTCAGCCCCACACTCGTTGTTAGTTGCAAAGTCATGTCCAACCTATTGCAACCCCATGGCCAACGTTCCTCCAGGCCTTCCTGTCCTCTTCCATCCCCCGGAGTCTATTTAAGCTCACATCTACTGCTTCAGTGACTCCATCCATCCACCTCCTTCTCTGCCGTCCCCTTCTTCTTCTTTTGCCCTCAATCATTCCCAGCACTAGGCTCTTCTCCAGTGAGTCCTTCCTTCTCATCAGGTGGCCAAAGTCTTTGAGTTTCATCTTCAGGATCTGGCCTTCTAAAGAGTAGTCAGGGTCTGGTACACTGGCTGGTTAATTGTCCCTTTGTCTGAAGATAATCTTTTTTTTTTTTTAATTTCTCCCAGGTACTGGAACGTTCCCGAGATGTTGTAGATGATGTTAGTGTTTCCTTAAGGCTTTGGGATACCTTTGGGGACCATCACAAAGACAGACGCTTTGCTTATGGAAGGTAGGTCCTGAAAGCGGATACAGAACTTTTCTTAATACTTTTACCGAGTTATAAAGTAACTCGGGGTCAGAGGCCATCATTCAGGGCCAACTCTTACAGTCCTTGGTCATTGATTCTTGCCTCCTTTCTTCCCACAGATCTGACGTCGTAGTATTATGTTTCTCCATTGCTAATCCAAACTCCCTCCACCATGTGAAGACCATGTGGTACCCTGAGATTAAGCATTTCTGTCCCAGGGCACCTGTCATCTTGGTAGGCTGCCAGCTCGACCTCCGCTATGCTGACCTGGAAGCAGTGAACCGAGCCAGGAGACCTTTAGCCAGGTAGGACATTGGCTTTAGGGTTTCCTTCCACTGAGCCACTGGGTCCCTCTTCCAGTTAGATCATCCTTTCCCCTACCTATCATTTTGAGTTTTGGTTGCTCAGCTAACGTCAGACCTTTGTTATTTCCTTTTTCTTCCAGGCCAATCAAACCAAATGAAATTCTTCCCCCGGAGAAGGGGCGAGAGGTAGCCAAAGAGCTGGGCATCCCTTACTACGAGACCAGTGTAGTAGCCCAATTTGGCATCAAGGATGTCTTCGACAACGCCATCCGAGCTGCCCTCATCTCCCGGCGGCATCTCCAGTTCTGGAAATCCCACCTCCGTAATGTTCAACGGCCGTTGCTCCAGGCCCCTTTCTTGCCTCCCAAGCCTCCTCCTCCCATCATCGTCGTCCCCGACCCCCCTTCTAACAATGAAGAGTGCCCGGCCCATCTGCTGGAAGACCCTCTGTGTGCAGATGTCATCCTGGTGCTGCAAGAGAGAATCAAAATCTACGCGCACAAGATCTACCTCTCCACCGCCTCCTCCAAGTTCTACGACTTGTTCCTGATGGACCTGGACGAGGGGGGCCAAGAGGAGATGGCAGGCAGCAGCCTCAGGATGGGGGCCGCGGAGCGGACGGTTCCTCAGGAACGACACCACCACGGGCGGGAATTCCTCTTGAGGGCTGCTAGTTTCGACATCTGCGAGAGTACTGAAGAAGCTGGCTCCGGCCAGCAAAAACCGTGCCTTAGAGCCTCCACCAGCGATGGGATTTTGCGGGGCAAGAACTACGGGGAACGAGGGCTAAAGCGGGGGAGGCTCCTCTCCTCCTGGAGCCGTGCCTTTGTCAGCATCCAGGAGGAGATGGCAGACGACCCCATGACCTACAAACCCCGGCTGATGGTAGTAGTGAAGATGGACCCTTCCATCCAGCTGGGACCGTTCAGGGCCGTCCTCAAATATCTCTACACCGGGGAACTGGATGAGAACGAGAGGGATCTCATGCATATCGCCCACATTGCTGAGCTGCTCGAAGTCTTTGACCTCAGGATGATGGTGGCGAACATCCTCAACAACGAGGCGTTCATGAACCAGGAGATCACCAAAGCCTTCCACGTCAGGAGAACCAACCGGGTGAAAGAATGTCTGGCCAAGGGGAATTTCTCGGGTAGGTTGGAAAGCGAGATTTGCAGGAAAGCCAGGAGTCTTAATTCAACCGAGACACAGTTTTGAGCTCCCAACGGGACAATCTACCGACGAATGAAGGGAAATATACATGTCCCAGGATAATGTTGCAGGATCCAATCTGAGTCGGTCGCCGGGACCAAAGGTTCATTCTTCAAGGTTTTGGAGCTCATGGTGGAGCCCATCCTCAGGGAACCGCCCTCCCTCTCTTTCTCCTCTCTCTCTCTCTCTCCTCCCCCCCTCTCCTTCCCTCTCTCTCCCTTTCTCTCTCTCTCCCTTCTCTCTTTCTTTCTCCTCCCTCTCTCTCCTTCTCCCTTTCTCTCCCTCCCCCTCCCTCCCTCTCTCTTCCTCTCTCTCTCCCTCTCTTCTCCCTTTCTCCCTCCTCTCTCTCTTTCTCCTCTCCCTCTTCCTCTCTCCCTCCCTCCCTCTGCCTCTTTTCCTCTCTCTCTCTCCCTCCCACCCGCTCTCCAGAATGTGTGCACTGGACTTATTCTAAGCGTTGTGTTTGTATGGTGCCTGCTTGTGTTTCTTTCAGCTGTTAATTAGGAAATTGATGGCCAGCTATTAAGTCATTAGTTGTTTCCTTTTGCTGCCCATGCCCTAGGCTTCTAAGTTTCCCAAGGATAGGTTTCTACCTTGAGCCCGAAAACTTGGAAGAATAAACCTTTGGTCCCAGTGACCAACACAGAATTAATCCTACAATTGACTGAGCATGGATATCAGGGGAGACCTGCCTTATTCTGGCTGTGAATATTGTATCCGCAAGGTGTCTTACAACTGTCTACTGAGTTACAGTCCAAGTGAGGTCAAATAAGCTAATAGAAATTTTGGGTTCTGTTGTTTCGTGTACGTGCGTGCATTGGTGATTGGTGCTCTGCCCACAAAGATGAACTTGGCTGCTTGTGGGGAAACCACGGCTGCCAAATCTGCTTTTTCTGTGTGCCAACATCCTGCATGTTCCTTGGTGAAAATGTATCCTGCATTTAAAACATTGTACTGGCTGGGGAAACAGTTACTTCTGCTTTGCTATTCTGGTGTCAGGCACAAAAGACCGGAATCCATACATAAAGGTTCAATTAAACTGATACATTGCTAAAAGCCGATGCACAGGAAACTTCTCAATTAAGGGTTGGCATCTGCTTAGAGTTAGATAAGGGCAGTGGTGGGATTCAAATAATTTAACAACCAGTTCTCTGCCATAATGATTTCTTCCAACAACCGGTTCACCAATCTGCTCAGAAAGTTAGCAACCGGTTCTCCCAAACTGGTGTGAACTGGCTGAATCCCACCACTGGATAAGGGTCAATGGCACTCAAAAGAAGTTGGGATTCTTTCTCTTGTGGCTACGTAGAGATTCTAGGTGGATTCCCCTTTTCATTCCATCCCCAGTTCTGCCATTCTATTCTCTTTCGTCTGGATTTACGTAGGCGTAGGAGCACTGGTTCCGATGTGAGTTTGAAATCTTATCCAATCTCCAAGTGGGAGAACTTGAATAAGGTTTAGCACCTTATCGCTTGGTACATATGTATCCAGTGTTCCTTCTACCTCTTCAGAAGGAATACTAGAAGCCTGCTGTCAAACTAGAGGGCCAGCTCTTTCACTACTCCAGGCACCTCGGTGAACACTCGTTTAACAGCAGTGTTTAACGTTGCATCTGGATTTCATAAAATCATTTTGCAGCATGCAGCGTCCTCCTATTTTTATCCTCTGTATCAAGCTGTTGCCAAACATGCTTGTCTTGATTATCCCTGTCCCTGCTGTGGGTGGAACAATCATAAAACAGAGTGTCAGTAGCTTTTGGGTTGTGCCTTTAGGATAAGTTTGGCAATTTTAAGATATATTAACTTCCAATGCCCAGAATTCCTCAGCCAGCAAGTTGAAGCCTACATAGCTTAAAATCTGGCAAGGTTAAAAAACACTACTTTGGGGTAAACATCTGTGGAGGCTCCCATTCATCCAGGTCATGGTATCCCAAAGGTGCTTTTATTTTAAAAGCAACTGGACTTTTAAAAATGTTTCTTTAAGATGTTTCACTTCTCATTCAAGGAGCTTCTTCGGTTCTAACCAGCTGGTTGGTAGATGGTAACCAGGTGGTTAGAGCTGAAGAAGCTTCTTGAATGAGAAGCAAAAGGGGTGTGTGTGGGAGTTGCCTTTAAGCCTCAAAAAGTCCAGTGGCCTTTAAAATAAAAGCATCTTTGGAGATGCTTTAGGCCAGGCCAGGGGTCTCCAACCTTGGCAACTTTAAGTCTTGTGGACTTCAACTCCCAGAATTCCTCAGCCAGCTTTGCTTTGCTGGCTGAGGAATTCTGGGAGTTGAAGTCCACAAGTCTTAAAAGTTGCCAAGGTTGGAGAGCCCCGATACAGGGATGAGAACATGAGACTATAACATAAAAACTTTAGTGGCTCTTTTTGGTCTCACAATCTCTTCTCACAGTGGCCACCCAACTGGACAAGAAAGTGCACTGGTTCCTCGCCAGATGGCCTTCAGAGAAAACCATATAGCCATCAAGGCTAATAGCCATTGACCCTCATGACATCCATGGTTGCAAAATGAGGCAAAAAACTCACTTAACAACCACCTTGCTTAGCAGTGGAAATTTGGGGCTCAACGGTGATCACATAAGTCGAAGGCTACCCGAAGATAGTTTTGGTCTGAGGGTCCAGGTTTCCTGCCTTGGTGTGAAATAATGAAGTGAGTGTATCACACACTCTGACTGGGCTGCATGGTAGTCTAAAATCATAAGAGTTGGATAGAAAGAGCACCAATCTGGAACGTAGTTTCAATTGGAGTATAATGCTGTCACCACAGATGGATTTGTATTCATGGCTTGTTGGTTTACTCACCTAAACTTCCAGCGCTAGGAAATTACAGCCTTCAGAAATTTCAGCTAGCCATATTTGAACGGACAAAAGCCTCTTTGTCATTCTTAAGCCAGGCTTGGCAAGTTTTTTTTTTTTTTGAAATAGGCATAATCTAGACCGGGGGGTCTAGATTATGCTGGCTGAGGAATTCTGGGAGTTGAAGTCCGCCAGGTTTAAAGTTGCCCAAGTTGGAGACTCCTAATCTAGAACTCTGTTTCCAGCGTGACAGAGACATGTAACTATTATGTAACCAATGTGCTTAGCATGTTCTCCTTCTTCGCAGATGTCACTTTTATACTGGATGATGGTGCTATCAGTGCCCACAAGCCCTTGCTGATCTCCAGTTGTGACTGGATGGCTGCCATGTTTGGGGGTCCGTTTGTTGAGAGCTCAACTCAGGAGGTGAGACAACCTTGAGCATGGACTGAGAAGTAGATTTATTTATGTGTTTATTTAACTTGCCTGCCTTTATACGTAACTCAAGATGGTGAACATACAGTACATAATATTCCTCCTCTTCCTCCTCCTCCTCCTCTTGTGCCCACAACAACCACAACCCTGTGAGGTGAGTTGGGCTGAGAATCACTGGCCCAAAGTCATCCAGCCAGCTTTCATGGCCAAAGCAGGACTAAAACTCACCGTCTCCTGGTGATTGGCTCAAAGTCGCCCAGATGGTTTTCATGCCTAAGGCGGGACTAGAACTCACAGTTGGTTGGTGGTTGCACCTGAAAATGGTACAGATTTAACCCTTTGGTATCCTCATCATTGCAGGTAGTGCTACCATACACCAGTAAGAGTTGCATGCGAGCCGTGCTTGAGTACCTGTATACTGGCCAGTTTTATTCTTCTTCAGACCTTGATTACATGAAGCTCATCATCTTGGCCAACCGCTTGTGTCTGCCACACCTGGTTGCACTGACAGGTAATTCTAAGAACCACGTTGCGCCGTCTCTTTTCCCATCTATGAAACGATAAGTTGTTTCAAATGCCAAACATAGGAAATAAACCCCAAATATCAGAAATAAACATCGTATTTATTTTTGATTGTCCATTTTGGATGCACTCTAAGTGTGAAAAGTTTCTGTGTGCCTTTTTATTCATCTCAGTTTTCAGTGAATGGGATTATTATTATTATTTTTTTAAAAAAAGACAATACATGATACCATTTCTCAGATTATTATTCTTAGACCACCAATAACTCAGTTGGTTTGTTATTGGCAAGACAGAAATTTAAATCTTCTTTGTGGGCCACACAATGAACCAACTGATTATATTTTATATTTTTATTGTTTATGCAGAACAGTTCACTGTGTCTGGTTTGATGGAAGCAACGCAGATGTTAGTGGATATAGATGGCGATGTTCTTGTGTTCCTGGAGCTGGCTCAGGTATGAACACCTTACTTAGAGTCAATCCAAAATTCTCCTTGTTTTGAAATATTGTTATATAGGAATAGGAATATATATATATATTCCATTCTCCACCATCCAGTCAGAGCTGAAGAAGCTTCTTGGATGAGAAGTGAAATGTCTTGAAAGAAAAACCAGAAAGTCCAGTTGCCCTCTTGAAAAAAAAAAAAACCTTTGGGAGAACCAGGATGATTGAGAATCTCCGTAGATAAATACGAATATAGGAATATTCTTTATTGGACAAATGTGATTGGTCGCCAAAGGAATTTTTCTCTGCTGCATAAGCTCCCAGTGCATACCAAGAAGTCATGAGATCATATATCATAACAATAATAAATCATGGGATACAAACAAGTCATAAATCATAGGATACCAATAGGAGATGGTAGTAGGAAAGATGAGAACATGAGAAGGATAATAGCAATATAGCCCGACTGCATGGGTGAATATCTTTAGGCATTAGACAATGCTGTGGGAATTAGGTGTTCAGCAGATTGATGACATGTGGGGGGTGGAAACTTCTTTGTTTTGGTATGATATTGTTTTGGCATTATTTGGTTGTCCTTGTTTTGGAATCTTTCTGGGCATAATCTGATACTTATCTGATGTTTTGTGAAGCTGCATTGACTTGGATGAGAGCCTTCTTTTTATTTATTTACTTTTATTTATGTATTTATATCCCGCCTTTGTTATTTTTTTAAAATAGCACAAGGCGATGAGCATATCCAACACTCCTTCCTCCTTCTATTTGCCCCACAGCAACCACCCTGAGAGATGAATTGTGTTGAGAGAGAGAGAGAGAGAGGGAGGGAGGGAGGGAGGGAGGGAGAGAGAGAGAGAGAGAGGGAGAGACCAGGCCAAAGTCAACCAGCTGGTTTTGAACCAACTAGTGTCTAGGCAGGACTAGAACTCACAGTTTCTTGCCTTATAGCCTGGTGGAGATGTCAACTATGGCAACTTTATAATTTGTGGACTTCACTTCCCAGTTTAGTTTAGTTTAGTTTAGTTTAGTTTAGTTTAGTTTAGTTTAGTTTAGTTTATTGTCATCGCACCTCGTACAATGAAATCAAACATCATCTTCAGTGCACATCATGACCATGAAAATAAACACAGACACACATCCTTCACACTCTACACATTGAACCGAAAACCCCCGACACCGCACCAACACTGCACTATACAGTAGAATTCAACAGAGCTTTTCAGCCTATTTGTCCTTGTTTTTATTGTCCTGTACCTGAGAATTCCTGAGCCAGCTTGGCTCACAGGTCATAAAATTGCCATAGGTGCCCACTCCTGCACTAGACCGATTTGAGTCTCTCTTCCTTTTCAAAGGAAGAGTTGACTCAAAAGGTCTGCAGAACAACTCTAAATACATGCCAGTTGCTAAATGTCCCAGTTTTACTCATATGACTATAAGGATGATGTGCCATAAGTGTAAAAAAACTATGTCACTTTTTTCAATGTTATTGTTAATGTTGAACAGCCATTAAATAGATGTTTGTAAGTCAAGGACTCCCTGTATAGCTTTCCTGGCTAAATGCAAATAACATTTGTGACTCATGCCGGCCTGTCTTTTCTCTTCCCCAGTTCCATGGTGCCTACCAGCTTGCCGATTGGTGCCTCCACCATATCTGCACCAACTACAACAATATCTGTCGCAAGTTTCCTCGGGAAATGAAAGCAATGTCAGCAGGTGGGTGTGTGAGTTTGTAAAATGATGGAGGCTGCTTTCCTTTTAGGCAAAGGAGTTGTGCAGATCAGGGGTGTCAAACTTGATTTTATTGAGGGTCACATCAGGGTTGTGTTTGGCCTCCGGGGGGCCAGGTAGGTGAGGCCAGGGTGGGCGTGGCAGCTTGATGTTACTCATGTTGGGGGGGGGCACCTGTGGTGGCCTGGGCAGGGCTGGAGGGATTGACCCTCCCTCCTCATAATCTTCCTTCCTTCCTTCCTTCCTTCCTTCCTTCCTTCCTTCCTTCCTTCCTTCCTTCCTTCCTTCCTTCCTTCCTTCCTTCCTTCCTTCCTTCCTTCCTTCCTTCCTTCCTTCCTTCTTTCCTTCTTTCCTTCCTTCCTTCCTTCCTTCCTTCCTTCCTTCTCTTTCCTTCCCTCTTCATTCTCCTTTCTTCTTCCTTCCCTTCTTCCCTTCTTTTTTCCTCCCTTGCTCTCTTCCTGTCAGGTGTGGCTTCACCTTCAGCACCCTCCCCTCCACGAGGCCCAATTATTCCCCCCCTCCCCATTTCTATGGCAGCCAGAAAGAGTCAAGCAGAAGACAGAATCTTGGAGGTTGACACTTCCCTTCTTTCCTTCTTTTTCCCTCCCTTGCTCTCTTCCCATCTTCCCTTCTTTTTCTTTGTCTTTCCTCTTTCCCTTTCTCCTCCCCTGTCCCTTCTTGGATGCTCAAATGCAAACGGGGAAATATGTCTCGATGCCTCCTTGCCTTGGGATCCAATGCCACTTTTGCTAGACGTTTGTTTTGGTGGGACTCTGGCAGTGAAAACTGAGCTTGGGAGGGCCATGCATGGCCCTTGCGGGCTCTGTTTTCGGCCACGACGGCCTCCTGCAACCCTCTGCCAGCGAAAACGGAGCTCCACTTTTGCTGGCAGAAGGGGACCATGGACCAGTCCTTCTCCATTTCCAGGCGGGCTAGATCTAAGCACCCTGTGGACCACATCCAGCCCACAGGCCTTGAGTTTGACACCCCTGGTGTAGATCATCAAGATGACTCTACCATTTTTTGCAAGATTTTTGTGGCCGTTTTCATCCTCTCTGCAGCTGCTTGCTGCATCTGATCTTTATCCCTTTTGCAATCTCAGAGGAAAATAATAATAATAATAATAATAATCTCAAAAAAAAAGGACAATCTGAGAAGTTACGGTTGCTTCTCAGCCACCTGTCAATTAAAGAACTGGATTCTTCCCTTCTTGATTCTCTGCTCCCCGTCTTTGCTCTTGACATCAATTTATGTCTCTGAAAGTCAAATGCAGTTCTTGGGCTGGCTAAACTGGCTACCCCGATTTTAAGTTTCCTTTCCACGAGTGCATTTCGCAAATATGCAACGCTTTGCTTGTAGCCTATGGAATATGTAGGTGGGCACGCAAGACACGCATATGGAATACATCACTACATGGTTGGTTTTATTTTACTTTGCAAACTGCCGTGGGACGGTCTTTTTTATATCGCAACCGGCTGTAAACAAAAAAACAAACAAAAAAGAAACATTTGTATGAGTATTTCAGAAACAAGAAACAGAAGAACTCAAAAACATCGGGCTGAGGTTCTTAATTTCTCTTCATTTTTCCCTGCAGAAAATCAGGATTATTTTGAGAAGCATCGGTGGCCCCCCGTTTGGTACCTCAAGGAAGAGGATCACTTCCAGAGAGCCAGGAAAGAGCGCGAGAAGGAAGACTACCTCCATCAGAAAAGGCAGCCGAAGAGACGGTGGCTCTTCTGGAATGCCTCTTCCCCTTCCTCGTCGGCAGCCACAGCTTCCTCCTCCTCCTCCTCCTCCTCCTCTTCCTCTGCTGTGGTTTGAGGGCTGCACTGCCGATCTGCTCCGATGGCTGTGAGAAGGAGGGGAGCCGACTGGCGCCTGGCATCCCCAAGGCGTGGCGAGAGGCCACAGGCCGAGGCCTTTCAGCGGAGAAAATCAGCATGAATGTCCCTGAGAGGCTGATGAGGAAAAAAAAACCTCCGAAGGAGAGCAACTCAGGAGCCAGAATTATCCAACCATCTCATCCAGAGCTCTGGGTGGCCTCCCTTCCCTGCCTTGGCTAAGTCTAGAAGCACAGCAGATGGAGGCCACCGACCAGTGGAACGGAGAGCGGCTCCGTTTTCTTTCCAAGAGGCTCAACTCATCTCGCGGGACTGCACCTCCCTTTTGCAGAAATGCTGGAGGGGGCGAGCGTTTTGGTTTTTTGTTTTTTTTTAAATATATATATATATATATGGGGGGAAACAATTACTCCAAGAAAGATGGAGCCCTTCTGTGTTTTTTTTTTTTTAATTTTCCCCTTTGCAAAAGAAAAAAGAAAAAGTTTTCTTAAAAAAAGAAAAGTATTATGTATCTCACATCGACCATCCTCTGCACCTTATACATTTCAAGCCGCTACAGATGCTGCGTGACCCAGGACTTTTGTTTTTTGTTTTTTTCCTTCTGGGTTTCCTTCCCGATGGCCAAAGGGCCACGTTATTTTGGTTGCACTTAATGACTACCCAGGCACTTATCCCCTAGATGTTTTGCTTTGAGCAAGGCATGTATCCTGACAGCAAACAGCTGGGGTCTCTCTGCTCCTGAAAAGCGGACACCCCTATGGAGAAGACGATGGCCAAGAGAAGCACAGACCCTCCCATGGGGTTCAAGGGCAAGAGGGAGGGGAGGAAATGACCCTAGAATAGGAGGGGGGAAAAAACCAGCCTGGCAAGGCTGGGAAGCTGCTGCTCCCTCCCCACTTCCCCCCCGCTTAATTTTGCAACACAATCTACAAACTGACTAAACATGGCGGATTAGGAGAAAAATATGAGGAAGAGAAATGCCCGCTATAATGCTTGAGGATGCACTGTGTATGAGAGAGTATAACCCACCCCCTCACACACACACACAGACCCCAGCAGTTAATGTGCTGTTTTAATGAAAATGAAACACCAACCAATACACATCTTGGATTTTAGTGTGGAAGGTTCTGTTGTAATAAATGGTATTTTAAAAGAGACAGTTGTGAACTTGTCTTTGGCTTGGAAGGAGGGAAAGAAGAAAGGGTGACAATCCAGAGCGGTGAATTGTACTTCTAAATCAGAGACTTTCAAACTTGACAGCTTTATGACTTTTGGACTTCAACTCCCAGAATTCCTCCTCCAGTCACATTAGCTCAGGAATTCTATTTATTTTATTTGTTTGTTTTGTCAAAAGCTTACAATACAATAGGGATAAGAATAAACATAAGTTTAAATATAAGAAATAGGAACGAATCATTGGGGACAATAGGACAGTGACAGCAGGCATGATTGTGCGCTTATGCACGCCCCTTACTGACCTCTTAGGAATGGGATGATGTCGATAGAGGTTACTTTGAGGGTAAAGGAGTGGAGGTTTGAGCAGGTTACAACAGAATCAGGTAGTGAGTTCCAGACAGTGACCACTCTGTTGCTGAAATTGTACTTCCTGCAATCAAGTTTGGAGTGGTTTACATTTAGTTTGTATCTGTTGTGTGCTCTTGTGTTGTTGAGGTTAAAGCTGAAATATTCATTAACTGGTAAGACGTAACATATGATTTTATGTACTATGCTTAAGTCCAGTCTTAGCCGGCATAGTTCAAGGTTGTTTAGGCCTAGAATATCAAGCCTGGTGGTGTAGGATATTCTGTTGTGAACAGAGGAATGTAGTACTCTTCTGGTAAAATACTTTTGGACTTGCTCAATTGTATTGATGTCTGATATACAGTGCGGATTCCAGACAGCGAAGCTGTATTCAAGTATTGCTCTAGCAAAGGTTTTGAATGCCCTAGTTTGCAAATCAGTATTATCAGAGGAGGAGCTTTGTAAAATTAAATTTACAACTCTCAAAGCCTTTTTGGCAATACTGTTGCAGTGAGCTTTGCGCTTAGGTCATGCGATATGAGAACACCGAAGTCCTTGACAGACTGGGGGTCATCAACAAGGTCATATCTGCCTAGCTTGTATTTGGTATATAGATTTTTTTTTTGCCAATGTGTAAGATTCTGGGAGTTGAAGTCCACTTGCCAAGTTTGAAGACCCTTGTTCTAAATAGTAGCAATAGCATTTAGGCTTATATACCACCCATACTGCTTTACAGCATCAGCACATTGCCCCCAACAACCTGGGTCCTCATTTTACTGACCTCGGAAGGATGGAAGTCTGAGTCAACCTTGAGCCAGTCAGGATCAAACTCTTGACAGTGAGCAGAGTTAGCTTGCAATACTGGATTCTAAGCACTGCACCACCAGGGCTTCTAACTGTTCTTCAGATAATTAAAGCTTTAGTGTTGTGAGCTTTACCTACAATAGCTTTGCTAAAATAGAAGTCAGAAGACATGTTCTAGTACCCCAAGTATTGCCTCAGAAGAAAAAAGAAGACAACACAATGTGTTTGATTCTATTAATTTAGTTTAGTTTACTTTATTGTCATTGCACCTTGTACAACAAAATTAAATGCCATCTTCAGTGTACGTTGTAACTATAGAAATAAACCACAAACACACGTCCTTCGCATTCTATACCAGTGGTCGCCAACCAGTGGGCCGCAGACCACTGGTGGTCCATGAGAAAACTTTGGTGGTCCGCAGAGAAATGTCACTCCCGAAACACCCTCCAAAGCAATTAATCCAGGCTGCGCGGGAACACAAGGCTGTTCCGCCCACATGGCCCGCGGGAACACAAGGCTTGCGTCGCTTGCATTACAACAACATGAGGTAGTGAGGGGAGGGGGGAAAGGGTGGAGGGGGGAATTTGTCCCACTCACCCCACGCACCTGGCCTGGCCACCAGGCTACTTCTTTCCGCTTTTTTCTTCTGCTTTTGGCTGCATGCAAGGAAAGCAGCAAAATTATTTATTTTTCTCCCCCAAACTCTGCCAGAAATGAGTCTTTGAGACCCTGCAAGGCCTCCTGCTCCAAGAGGCTGCGCCGGCCCGACAAGTCTCACAAAGACTCATTTCTAGTGGAGTTTGGGGGAGAGAAAGAAAGACTTCTGCTGCTTCTGCTGCTTTCCTTGCATGAAGCCAAAAGTCTCTCTCTCTCTCTCTCTCTCTCTCTCTCTCTCTCTCTCTCTCCTCCCTCCTCCTCTCTCTCTCTCTCTCTCTCTCTCTCTCTCTCTCTCTCCTGAGAATGGAGCTGCAGATGTATCCTTTATCCCAAATAAAGAATGATCAATTGGTAGGAAAACGGGTGGGAATTTTCCTGCAGACTTTTGGGGGATTTTCCCAGGATTTCTGGTCCATGGGATTTAAAATTACGCGTTTGGTAGTACCTGAG
Source organism: Notechis scutatus (assembly GCF_049901735.1). Classification (NCBI taxonomy): domain Eukaryota; kingdom Metazoa; phylum Chordata; class Lepidosauria; order Squamata; family Elapidae; genus Notechis; species Notechis scutatus. Next base: position 6,743,134 of record NC_142015.1, read on the forward strand.
GTCCAAAAGGTTGGCGACCTCTGTTCTATTGAATTGACCCTTGTACAATTGAATTGAAAACCCCTGATATTGCATTAATATTGCACTATACAGTAGGATTCAATATAGCTATTGCTCTGAGATAGAAGCTGTTTTTCAGCCTATTTGTCCTTGTTTTTAGGGTCAAACTAGACTCTGGGCAGAGTTTGCCTGCAATATGTCACTTTAACCACTGTGCCACCAGGGCTTTAGGCTCCACCAACCTAGTTGCAAATCATACTCCTTGTAGTTATTGAAAGTTAACAATAGCTGCAAAAAGGCTGTATGAGTCACCTGCATTGGAACTTGAATTTCTTTGGGGATCCTCATGGGACTCAAGAATAAACTCTGATATTGGCATAAAAAATTCCCGGTACTAATTATTTTATTTAACCGACTTGCACTTACAAAAGCAAGTTTGAAAATGTGCAGCCTTACTAGAGTTTCGGGTATTCTGGATTAGGATATGGAATGTATAGAGTGTACAGATTAACAGAGTTGGAAGGGACCTTGTAGGTCATCTATTCCATCACCATCCACCCAAGCAGGAGACCCTACACCATTTCTGACAGATGGCAGTCCAGTCTCTTCTTGAAAGCCTCTGGTGATGAAGCTCCCACAACTTCCGAAGGCAGCTTCTGTTCCATTGTTTGATTGTTCTGTCAGAAAATTTCTCCTTATTTCCAGGTTGAAACTCTTCTTGTTTAGTT
>NC_142015.1:7557611-7649888 GCF_049901735.1 Notechis scutatus
CTTAAGTAAATACATTGACATGGATTCAGTTTTTCCCACAATAACATCATTTTTCAGAGGCTGCAAGTCAGCTCATTGAGTTTCCCAATTAGCAACCAGCATTAAATGCTAGCAATATTGAAAGATAGTGCTAGATGGTTCAAAAAGTGTCTCTTACTCACAAAATACAATCAAAACCAACTTGTGGCATTTAAGACAGAGGTGGTATTCACCTAATCGGGCAAACCAGTAGCAAGAATTTGGCATGGGTCACCGAACCGGTAGCATCATCTGGCTGGCCGCACCCCTGACCCGGTCACCCGGTTTCCGCTCACTCGCTTGCCCTGCCTGCCCAATGCTCATTCGCCCCAGTTTAAAGGAGGACTGCTCCTCTGCCCTAACCATGCATTTTCAAACAGCCACTTGAAAACACATGCACTGTGGGCGGAGCAGTGGTCCGTTAACCTGCAAAACTGCTCCAAGGCTGGATTCTTCATGGACACTAGAAGTATCACTTCCCCTTGTGAGTAAAGTGCCTGGAGTGAGAGGGAATGAAGGCTGGGGGAGGGGGGGAAATCCACTCATGCAGAAGTTTGCAGGAGCTGCAAATGCATGTCCATTAACCCACAAAACTTCTCCAATACTGGATTCGTTTCCCCTTGTGAGTAAAGTGCCTGGAGTGAGAGGGAATGAAGGCGGGGAGGGGGGCGGAATCCACCCATGGAGAAATTTGAAGGAGCTGCAAATGCATGTCCGTTCACTTGCAAAACTGCTCCAAGGCTGGATTTTTTTTTATTTTTTAAGACAAACATATACAGACAAAAGCATAAAAACATAAAACCATCTTTCAATTATATACATACAATGTGTCAGTAGGTTACAAATCTTTTGTGCTAACCTTGCATAGTCCTTACTCACAAGTTATAAAGGTTCTCAAATTGTCAATCTAACAAATGCTTATATATCTATCAGTTATTAATCATTCATTTGACTAAACTATTATTCCATCATTTCATATGAGATATTCTATTCAGAAAAATATCCACCATCCTAAGAAACCCTAAAGACAAAATAGAGTTAGAAAACCAAGGAGTATACGAAATCCCTTACACCGCCTGACCCACCACATACATCGGACAAACTAACAGAAGAATAAGTGCACGCATTGAAGAACATAAGAACTCAATCAAAAAAGAAGAACCGACCTCTTCCCTTGTCCAACACCTCAAACCCACAGGACATGAGATTGACTTTAAAAATACCAGAACTATCGCCAAAACCGAACACTTCAACAACAGAATAATCAGAGAAGCCATAGAGATAGATAAACGCCCACACAGCATGAATAAACGAGATAACACCTCCCGCCTACCAGCCATTTGGAAACCCATCCTCACGAACAGATGAGTACCTAACATGAAGAATGACACCAGACCCACACCCACGAGGGCCACACAAGATGCTACCACCACACTTCCACGTAGAAAGCAGACTCACGCCCACACAGAAAATGAGACACGACCACGGACCAGAAGCCGCACTGCAGCTGCATGACTACCCGCTTCAAACCCCTCCGAGCCATACATGAAGCGAACTGACACCACCATGAAGATGCGGCACGACCATGAACCCGAAGCCAAACAGCAGGATCACAGCTCACCAGCTCAAATCCCCCAGCAACTAAGACTAACCTGAGCACAACCAAGCCCCCACCTGAACAGAACACACCTCCAGCCAATCAGAACACGGCCAACGCCCCACCAATCAGAACACAGCCAAACCCCCAACCAATGAGAACACACCTCCACTCAATCAGAACACAGCCAAGCCCCCACCCAATCAAGTCACACCCCCACTAGCAGTTAAAAGGAAGAAGCAGCTGCAAGCTCACATTACTCTGAGAAGCACAGAGCAGAAGACACAAGCCTGAAGATGATGAATGAGACTTCATCGAAACATTGCCTAGATACTTCCAATCTTACGTGGGAGAAAACCCAAATAACCAAAGATCCCCATATATATATATGTATATATATATATATATATATATATATATATATATGTATATATATGTATGTATGTATGTATGTATGTATGTATGTATGTATGTATGTATAACCATTGGATGACTGTATTCATATTTTATTTATTTATAATAAAATCTAGAATATCTCATATGAAATGATGGAATAATAGTTTAGTCAAATGAATGATTAATAACTGATAGATATATAAGCATTTGTTAGATTGACAATTTGAGAACCTTTATAACTTGTGAGTAAGGACTATGCAAGGTTAGCACAAAAGATTTATAACCTACTGACACACTGTATGTATATAATTGAAAGATGGTTTTATGTTTTTATGCTTTTGTCTGTATATGTTTGTCTTAAAAAATAAAAAAGAATCCAGCCTTAGAGCAGTTTTGCAAGTGAACGGACATGCATTTGCAGCTCCTTCAAATTTCTCCATGGGTGGATTCCACCCCCCTCCCCGCCTTCATTCCCTCTCACTCCAGGCACTTTACTCACAAGGGGAAACGAATCCAGTATTGGAGAAGTTTTGTGGGTTAATGGACATGCATTTGCAGCTCCTGCAAACTTCTGCATGAGTGGATTTCCCCCCCTCCCCCAGCCTTCATTCCCTCTCACTCCAGGCACTTTACTCACAAGGGGAAGTGATACTTCTAGTGTCCATGAAGAATCCAGCCTTGGAGCAGTTTTGCAGGTTAACGGACCACTGCTCCGCCCACAGTGCATGTGTTTTCAAGTGGCTGTTTGAAAATGCATGGTTAGGGCAGAGGAGCAGTCCTCCTTTAAACTGGGGCGAATGAGCATTGGGCAGGCAGGGCAAGCGAGTGAGCGGAAACCGGGTGACCGGGTCAGGGGTGCGGCCAGCCAGATGTTGCTACCGGTTCGGTGACCCATGCCAAATTCTTGCTACTGGTTTGCCCGATTAGGTGAATACCACCTCTGTCTTAAATGCCACAAGTTGGTTTTTATTGTATTTTGTGAGTAAGAGACACTTTTTGAACCATCTAGCAATATCTTTCAATATTGCTAGCATTTAATGCTGGTTGCTAATTGGGAAACTCAATGAGCTGACTTGCAGCCTCTGAAAAATGATGTTATTGTGGGAAAAACTGAATCCATATCAATGTATTTACTTAAGGGATCCCTGACTTCACTACAGAGGGGAAACCCTCTATGCCATAATAGATTTCTCACTTTGTAGAGAACTCAAGGGCTTTTGTTTTCTCTTCACATAATTTCTTAACAAGCACGTCCATTTTCTAAAACAAGAGATTTATATGTTGATACAAGTGTCAGCTGCAGTAATATGTATTCAAAATGAGAACAATTAATCAGTGGAATGGCAGTGGACACGACCACGGACCAGAAGCTGCACTGCAGCTGCATGACTACCCGCTTCAAACCCCTTCGAGCCAAAAATGAAGCGAACTGACACCCACCATGAAGATGCGGCACGACCACAAACCCGAAGCCAAACAGCAGGATCACAGCTCACCAGCTCAAATCCCCCAGCAACTAAGACTAACCTGAGCACAACCAAGCCCCCACCTGAATAGAACACACCCCCACCCAATCAGAACACAGCCAAGCCCCCAACCAATCAAGTCACATCCCCACTAGCAGTTAAAACGAAGAAGCAGCTGCAAGCTCACATCACTCTGAGAAGCACAGAGCAGAAGACACAAGCCTGAAGATGATGAATGAGACTTCATCGAAACGTTGCCTAGGTACTTCCAATCTTATGCGGGAGAAAACCCGAATAACCAAAGATAGATAGATAGATAGATAGATAGATAGATAGATAGATAGATAGATAATAAAAGTTTTATATAAATTTTCACAAAACATACAAATACAAATATCATGTATTTGTACAGCGTGGCCCCGGGTTATCACTTCTCCATACAGACATAAACTCAATACATATTTATCTTATACATTCTAATCCATATCTTATAACTATTTTCGCAATTTTTTCAGTAACTTTCCCTTTTTTTTCTTCCTATAGCCTTATTTTAAATTATCTCATTCCTTTCTTAATTCAATTACATATCTTTTTCTAATTTTTAAAATCTTTCTAATCAATGTTTTTATACTTTCATCTGTCCTGTTTACAATTTCATATTATCTTTTCACATAAAACAAATTTTCCCCTGTAATTACTAGACTGAAGTGTAACACCTTTGTATCTTTTTTCAAATCTTATTTAAAAATTTAAGTTACATCTTTACAGTTATAACATTCATTTTCTAACCTCTATTTTATAACACATAACTATTTTCAATTGAATTCTGATTGGTACATTCCCTTAAAATACACACTAAATTCTTAAAAGAAAAAAGTATATATGTATATATATCTGTGTATATATGTATAACAATAGTAAATGGAATAATTATTCTATTCAAGTACAGCTCTGACATTAATATTAATAACAATCTTTTACATTTCTATTTCTTTTAACAAACATTACCTAGTAATATCAGTTGTCTTTCGCTTTAACCATCTATATTTCATATTTTACTTATTACTGTCCTTAAATAAAAAACCAAACAATAGTTATTAACAGTAGTCAATAAAGTTATTATTCTTATTCAAGTTCACTTGTCAACTGATAAAAATCTTCCATGTTTCTTTTCAGTTTTTTTTAAACGTTCTTTTCAAATCATTGAGAGTCTTATTTTCTTTACAAATATTCCACTACACATCAATAGATTTTTTTTCTATCACTTTAATCATCTAACATATTTTCTAACTATTTCTAATATAACAATACTATCCCAAGCACCCTTGCAGAATCCTCTTCTTAAGTTAAATTTTAACCATTGTCTCTGTGTCTTTTAACTAGGTTTATACCCTTAATTCTTGTACATTTTTCCTGTACCTCTATATCTTGTTTCTGCCTTTTGTAGCTTCTTTTCCTTTCCCTCTTCCCTCTCTTCTTCTCCCTCCCCTTTTTATTCCCTTTTATATCTGATTCTCCCTTCTGTGATCCTCCCTTCTGCTTCTTCCTGATATTATGATTACTATTCAAATTACTCTTTTTTGTTGTTGTTGCTTTAGTACTTAAGTTTTTAACTCCCTTTCCCCCCTTTCCCTTTTTTACCCCGCTTAAAATTGCTTGGTCATTAAAGATGGCTTCTTCGTTGTCCTGCCCTTCTTGTTCTGCCAGCGTTTCTTGTTGTTTTTCATAGTTCAAGATCTCCATTTCTAAAAATTGAAATACGAAGCCAAAAGATCCTCTTCCGTCTCGTGCTTCTTCTTTTTGTTCTTTAAGTCTCATTTTTAACTCTTCAAGGACTGATGCCATTTTTTAAAAAAATTAAACAACCCCCAATTGATTTCATTTTATTTCATTAGGATCCTCCATCCAACGTTCCAGGGATCATCCAATAATCCAAAACTGTTTCTTGCTTCTTTTCTCACTTTCTCTTTCCAGGGCTTTGTTATCGTATAACAAAGTTTCAGCTACAATGTATCTTTTGCAAGCCTTGTTAAAATTCCACTATCAATTTGTTTTAAGTTCCAGGTGGTCTCCTCCGTTTTCCAGATTCCACCCTCTTTTTTCCTTTTTCCCTCCGCTGCTTTCTTTCTTTTTTTTTAAATAAAGTTTTTAAATTATCCAAGAATCTTTAACCCTTTGACACTTTATTTTCAGCTACAAATAGCCCATTAATGTCAAAGTGGATTAGTATCAATTTCTTATTTGAATCTCTTCTTCTTAATGTTCCAAGTCAGTTAAAACTGTTGATGTTAGAGGAAAAAAAGCCAATTCCATTTCCTTTCCTTTTCTCTTTCTCAGTTTAAAATCTTTTTTAGGAATAGTATTAGTCTTTAAAATTCAGGTTCCAGGTACCTTAAATAGATGTTCTCCATTCAACCTGGTCAGTCAAACTTTCTCCTTTAAACTTCCTCCTGCACAATCTTGTCCGGTCGGGTTCTTCTTTGAGGTGGCCATTTCTGACCACCGCTGCAACCACCTTTGGGAAATAGAGTAATGGCCAGCCGAGGAGGAGAGATGCGGCTCTACTCAACCCCGCTGATGGCTCCCCCTTCTCCATCACCTCTACGGGATGGCTTCAGGCCCGAATCCGGGCGGCTCGGAGTGCTCCAGCAGCGAAGACGGATCAAAACCGCGAACGATCACGATTTTGGTCCGTCACCAAAGAAGCCCAAACCGGAAGTCCCCTGCAAGGCTGGATTCTTCATGGACACTAGAAGTATCGCTTGTGAGTAAAGTGCCTGGAGTGAGAGGGTATGAAGGCTGATAGGGGTGGGTGGGTGTGAGAGAGAGAAGGAAGGAAGGAAGGAAGGAAGGAAGGAAGGAAGGAAGGAAGGAAGGAAGGAAGGAAGGAAGGAAAGAAGGAAGAAAGAAAGAAAGAAAGAAAGAAAGAAAGAAAGAAAGAAAGAAAGAAAGAAAGAAAGAAAGAAAGAGAAAGAAAAGAAGAAGAGAAAAGAAAGAAAGAAAGAAAGAAAGAAAGAAAGAAAGAAAGAAAGAAAGAAAGAAAGAAAGAAAGAAAGAAAAAGAAAGAAAGAAAGTGTGTGTGTGTGTGTGTGTGTGTGTGTGTGTGTGTGTGTGTGGTGTGAGAGAGAGAGAAAGGAAGGGAGAGAAAGACAGAAAGAGACAAAGAAAGAGAAAGAAAGGAAAAGAAATAGGAAGAGAGAGAGAGAGAAAACTGTGCTATTATTTTTAATTGTTCTATTATTTATCATGTGTTAATATTTTACACTGTCCCTACACCTAGAGTGATTCTACTGCCTTTCTTTTGCCCAGAGCTACCACATATTTTTCAGGGTTTACATGCATTCAATATCTATAGTCCAGAGCATAAATACATGTGTGTTTAACAGAGTTGAAAGGGACTTTGGAGGTCTTCTAGTCCAACCCCCTGCTCAGGCAGGAAAACTGAGGATGCCAAACTCTGAGTAGAGGTCCTGGGAAAGGTGTCAGAATAACAGAATAACACTTAGAAGGGACGTTGGGGGGAACCCTATACCGTTTCAGAGAAATGGCTGTGCAGTCTTTTAAATATTTCCAGTAATTGAGCACCCAGAACTTCTGGGCACAAGCATTAAATGCTACCAATATTGAAAAGAAGCTAGATTGTTGAAAAAGTGCTCACAAAATACGATAAAAACCAACTCGTGGCATTTAAGATCCCATGCCCAAGAGACCCCAAACATGTGAGCCAAATGAGGCAATGCTGTGAGCATTTAATCCTCTCCATTTGGCTTTTGCTTTCAGGGATGCTTTCAAAGAAGCTTTCCAGATGTCATTATTGCAGTGACAAGGACTAAGCCAGTTGGAAAACTGCCCTCCAGTAATATAGTTGGAAAACTGCCCTCCAGTAATATTGTTACAACTTAGAATTTGGGCAAATCCTTTAGCAAACACCTTTGCATGTAAGGGCATGAATGGAGCTGAAGGACTCACTACTTGCTTCTCACGGTCAACAGGAGAAGAATTCAGGTTGGCTTGGAACCAGTCCAATCCACGCTCCAAAATGATCCAAGCTCTCTTGGTAACTATATGCTTCACGGTTTTTCCATATCAAGGTAAGATGTTTTCTTTGGTTTCAATGTTCAGACTCTTTCTTGGTAAAAGTCTATGGCACCCAACAAATTTCTATGGTTTTTCTTTGGATGCTTAACCAAAATTTGTTCCATTTCCATTTCTACAGACTTAGCAAAAGAGTGCTTTGCTCTCAAAGCTCACATTTGTTCGAAAGTTACGTAGATTGGGGGGAGGGAGTATTTTTGCTTAAATTTTGTCAAGCCACAAACAGATCCTAAGAAAGAAAAGTCATAATATCCTCAGAAGAAAAGCATGTTCAATTTGGAGAGAAGATTTTCCAATAATGTGAGTTTAAAAAAGGATTAGAAGACTGAAGAGCACAGAGAGATAGGGTTTGTGGCAAGAACATTTCAGGAAGCAAAATGTTAAAGAAAAATAAAGAGCTTTCAGTTCTAATTTTATTTCAATAGGTCAATTAGACATCCTGTAATTAAGCTAGCATAATATTCAGCCAAACAAAAGCTATGTTATTGTTGTTAAAGAGAGCCTTCAAAATGTACACAAGTTAATATGATACCTTTTACATGCCAGTTGATTAGTCTGTGGCTCTTCCTCCTGTCTCCAAAGTCATTCCCCCATATCATTACAAATAATAATGCTCAACTGATTCAGATGGTTGCCCAAATACAGGAGAGGGTCAGAAGCTCACTGGGATAGCCTGGGTTTTTTTAAAGCAAGGAATGATGGGGATGTCCTTATCAGGAGGTAACTTTCAAAATTAGAATAATAATTTATAGAGAACAATATAGTAAAGAAGAAGGGAAATTGCTGATTTTCTGTGCTCAAAGCAAGGGAGCAATAATAACCTTCATTTCCAGGAGATGGAGTTGAACCCCTCCCTGTTTCTGGGAGCATCAGGTACAAATGGATAGGTACATGGATAAGTAGATATATCCTTCTGCCTGAGGCTTCCTTTGGAAGATGCCCATCAGTCTCAGAAGACAGATTTCCAAGGCCAAATGCTACTTATGCTTAGAATTCAGCCTCTCCCTCCCCCTCTCCTTCTCCCTCCATCCCTCCCTCCCTCTCTCTTTCCCTCCCTGTCTCTCTCCTTCCTCTCCCTCTTAAACATATCCAGTACTTTGACCCCCTCTTCTTTGTGACAACCCCTCAAGTACTAGAATACTGCTATCATCACCCCTAATTCTTCTTTTCTTCAGACTAGCCAAACCCAAATCCTGCAGCCATTCTTCACAGGTTTTAATGTAAAATTTTGCTTTTCTTCACATTGAAATTCATTTTGTTGGATAGGGCCCATTAATCTGTTAACAAATGTTGGTCTCAGTTGTGATCGTACATCAGGGAGTACTGTAGGTGTTGGACTACCACATTTACAAAGTATGTTAAGGAACAAATAGCAGGTGAGTGACCATTGAATGTGCACATACTGTAGTCATACTAAATTCTTCAACTTTTGTCTAATTCTGAAATCACTGAATTTGATTGTATACATGTTATTTTTGAAAGTGAAAGAACGGAATCAACCAAACCAAATACAACATGTATTCGGATGGCAATAAAATAGCAGTTCAACTGGAATGAATTCCTAATAAGCTGCATTTGCATAACAAGCTAACTTTGCCTAGCTTTTTCACTATGGATATACTAAACCATAATGTAATATGGTTTACTGAATTTTGTGAATCAAACTATTGTGATTTATAGGGTCTCATGTTATCCTTATACTTGCACTTTCTTTTTTCAAGCTCCAAAATCTTTCTTTTCCAGCTGCCCAAAGCAATGTCTCTAGATAATCTCCCAGCTCTCAAACATCCTTCTGCAAATTGCATACCCAGAGAAAATCTTGATTTCAGTGCTGTGTTCCACTAGAAAAAGATTCCGTTCTTCATTGATAACTGAATAACAAATTGAGTTGTGGGTGTGAGAATGGTAGAATAACATCCCAAAGTCAACCAAAGTTTTCTTATTTTTCTTCCCCCTTACGAAGGGAGCTCTATCATCCTGGAATCTGGGAATGTTAATGATTATGAAGTAGTGTATCCAAAAAAAGTGCCTGGAGTTCAGAATCCTCAGCCAGAGGTAAGAAAAAGATCTCAGCAAAAGACTTCTTGCCAGCCAACATAAATTTTTGATTCACTTTGCTGCCATCTAATGATTATCTGGATTTTTTTTCATTGAAATCTATGTGCCCCATTCATTCATTCATTCAACAAATTTATATAGTCACCTAATTCGCATAAAATTGAGGAGACTCCTGGCAACATAGAACAGAATTTCCTAATATTAATAGGTTACTACTAATGTTCAAAAGATGCTCAGTTGGAGAATGAGATCTTGAACTTGTGCTAGAAAGTTTAATTCAATTTAAATTTTTATAGTGCTGTTCAAGCACCAGATGAAATATTCTAAATCTAATAAATACTTTTTCTATAGCTCTCCATTTGACACAGGTGTAGAGTTGTTAAAAGGGTACACATTTTATTTGCCTATTTTTTTAAAAACAAACAAACTCTGAACTCTTTGCATTTCAGACCAAGTATGAAGATACAATGCAATATGAATTTCAAGTGAATGGAGAGCCAGTGGTCCTTCAATTAGAAAGAAATAAGTATGTTATCTCCAAAGTTCTCTTAACTTAATTAGAACGATATGGAAAATGTATATTCTTGGACGTAATCCAAGAGAAATAATAATTGTATTGCTTTGTTTGGGAAACTAAAAGTAAATTAAATTTTACACTATAGGAAAAATCGATATAGTTGGTGAACACATTAATCAGGTTTTACCCCTGAACTGAGAATTGTTTATTTCAGCTTTCTATGGTTCATTGCTGTACTATATCAATTTAGATAAAGTTGAACCATTCAAGGCTCATAACCTTCTATCCCTTGAATTACCTAGATTAGTTATGAAATATTATAGTTTTTAAAACGATGCCTTATGCTGCTTCAAAGATATCCTATTGATCTGAATAATATTACCTAAGAAATCTATATAGTCAATCAACTTACATCAGAATTTACATATTGAAGCATGAAAGGCATGAAATATCATGCCCTATTAAGGCATGAAAGACCTAAGTAAGCCCAGATTTCACTACACTTTTTTTCAAAGAATGCCATCTGAATCTACTTGGTGGTGTTCTATTTGAATTATAAATCAAGATATTAATAAAGATATTGTGCAAATATAAGCCACCTGGCTTATATTCGCATAATAACTAACCATTGAAAGAAGTTTTTGGTCTTTCATTGACTCATCTAGCCAGGCCTTTTAAAAAGATTGGCAGCTTTGTTTCACTACAGGAAACAAAAATGGAACAAAATTATTTTTCAGCAGAAAAGAATAACATAGTTGGAAGGGACCTTGAAGGTCTTCTAGTCCAACCCCCTGCTCAAGCAGGAGACTGTACCATTCCATAGCTATCCAATCATTCCTTAAAAACCTCCAGTGACGGAATACCCACAACTTCTGAAGGCAAGCCATTGCACCAATTAATTGTTCCCATTGTCAGGAAATTGCTCTTAATTGTAAGTTGGATTTCTCATATGTAAACTACTAATACCACTAAAAGAAAGTATGCCATTTTCATTATCCCCTAACCTGTAAATGCCGCATCACCTTTGAAAATGGCTGTGTGCTTTAGAAATCCTAGTGTCCTTTTTAGTTTTGTTTAAATATGAAGGCTATCCAGGATTTCAAGGGCAGCATCTGATCACGTTTTGGGATGGAAGCCAAGCAGGGCTAGAGGTGGAAGACTAGCAAAGAATATCTAGATTGGAAAAATAGAAGGAAATGCGAAAGCACATAGATGTGACACTAGGAGTGGAAAGTGAATCCATATATTAGTTTAAAACTTCAAGACAGATGCTTCTGTGTGAAGAGTCAAGGCATCCATTTCTTTGAGGTTGCTTCATTTTACTTTAAGCAGGGATGGAATTCTACCAGTTCGGACTGGTTCTATAGAACCGGTTGTTATGGTTCCCAATAGTTCAGATAACCAGTAAAGCGGCCCCCAGGCTGGCCCCACCCCTCTCCGCCCTCTTCTCCGCTCCCTGCCCAGTCAGTTCCTGTTGCACACGTGCAACATCGTGCGCATGCGTGACATGCCTGCAGCCTGCTTTTGCCCGCCAGGCCAGCCATTGTTGCCTGCTTTTCGCTGCGGCAGAGCAAAAAGCTTACAAGTCCCCCCATTCGGGAATCAGTTGAATCCTGTTTCTCTCTGCTGCCTAGAAGTCATTTCCAAAGGGAGAGGGACTTTCAAGGTTTTTGCTCTGCCAGGAGACGCTCTCCCAGCAAGAGCAGGTGAGAAAAAAAGCCCAGAGCCGACATGAGCCTCTCTTCTGATCTGCCTGCTCACAGGTAAGCCTGCGAGTTGTGCTAACCCTTCCCCCACTGTCCCTGAGGCTCCCCTACCCTCACCCAGCCTATCTAGCTACCCCGCAACATCCCCGGGCTTGGCTGGCTTCCCCTCCAGTGCAGCCCCATCCCACTGGCTGGCTAAGCCACCACGCAGCATTCTCCCAACTCTCCCTACCATGTGGCAGTGCTGCCGCCCATAAGCAGCTCTGTCACCACAGCGTCTCTGCCGCCTCTGCCCGCTTCTCTCAGGGGCAAAATGGGAGGCAGCCAGTCCGCCACCTCTGCTGCCTGCGGAGATGCTTTTGAGGGCTGGGGAGGTGGGGAGTGCTCACGCTTTAAAGCAGCATGCTTTAAAGCATACAGCTGTTGCTGCACACTTAAAGCAGCAGGGCCATGAGCACACACACACAAACACACCTGCCGCAGCTGTCACAAACACACACACACACACACCTACCTGGTCTGGGACAAACTGTGATCAGGTGAGCTCCAGTCAGCAGTGGGTGGCGAAAAGGAAGAAAGGGGGGAGGAGGTGGTGGCGTGCAGCTGCAATGGGACCTTGAGCACCCCCCACCCCAGCTGTTGCTGCTCAACTTGGAGATGCTTTTATGGAGGGCTGGAGCAGGCTTTAAGGCTGGCAGGCTGAGGGCCATCAGCACCCTGTAGCGCAGCTTCCGCCTCCTGGCTTGAAGGGAGCCCCGCCCAGCCCTCTGTCTCCAAGTGGCCGCAGTGCGCTGGGGGGGTCAAGTGCCCCCCGCTTGAAGTGGCAGGCAGGGTCCCATCACTTTAAAGCAAAGGCAGGCTTTAAAGCAGCATGCACACTTTAAGAATGCTGCTTTAAAGCCTGCCTCCTGCTTTAAGTGTGAGCACCTGCTGCCCCAGCCCTCCGAAATCATCTCCAAGTGGAGCAGTGATAGCTGGGGTGGGGGGTGCTCAAAGTCCCATTGCAGGGTCCCATTGCAAGGTCCCATCACATTTAAAGCAACAGGGAGGCTTTAAAGCAGCATGCACACTTTAAGAATACTGCTTTAAAGCCTGCCTCCTGCTTTAAGTGTGAGCACCTGCTGCCCCAGCCTCAAAAACTCAAGTAGCTGGAGGCTGGTTGCCGCCCATTGCAGGCCCATTGCAGTTCCCCACATTTAAAGCAACAGGCAGGCTTTAAAGCAGCATGCACACTTTAAGAATACTGCTTTAAAGCCTGCCTGTCACTTTAAGCATGAGCACCCACTGCCCCAGCCTACCAAAAACAGATCAAGTAGCTCTGGGGAGGTCAGTTGTAAATTAGAACACTTGCTAAGCAACTGGCCATTAAGCGAGGACCCCTTATATTTGGTTTGCCAGTCACCTGGCCACATCCACCCCAGTCACATGACTGCCTAGCCACACCCAGTCAGCAAGCCATGTCCACCCAATCACATGACCACCAAGCCACACCCACAAATTAGGTCACGTCCACAGAACCAGTTAAGAAATTTGAATCCCACCCCTGCTCTTAAGTAAATAGAACTATACTGCTCTCCTTTATACACCAAGCAGTTTCATCAGACTGTTGCATAGACCAGAAGAATAAAAAGAAGAGGCAATACAGAATGTTTTCTCCTGGTCAATCATACCACCTCTGAGATTTGATGAAGAGAATTGCACAGCTTTCTTGGTGCAAATCTCTTTACTCAGGTGAATCTAGTATGGGCTTCACTCCTCTTAAATAGCATCCTCATGAAATACCTGCCCCTTTCCTTTGATACCAAACAATATGCCTAAAATACAGTAGTTGTAGACTTACTATAAAATTATCTCTGTCCTACTTAATTTCTGACATAGATATTCTCTTCTTTGCAGAGGACTTTTTTCAGAAGATTACACTGAAACTCATTATGCCCCTGATGGCAGAGAAATTACAACAAGCCCTCCGGTTCAGGTAGGTTCAATATCCAGATTATCTTACTTTTAGGAAATAAATTGAGAGGAATATTTGAGCACAATATTCCACATAGGCATGTTCCAGACCAGGCTACTCAAATAAGAATGACTGTATATGTATAAAATATCTTATACTGAAATATTCATATAAGGATATATGGATTGTTAAACCCAGTTGGTTTTATTCATTGAATTAGTAGGGAAAGATTTCAATCAACCAGTGCTTTCCTACTGGTTAGAAGCAAATATTTTGGGGAGTGAGTTTCACAAATAGATTTATTATGAGAATATCAGGTTTATACGATCTACCTTTTCATTTTCTGTCCTCCTCAATAAAAATATTCTCAACTAGTTTCTGTCTTACTCATTATTTTATTGATGTTGTGGAATACATTGGAACTGTACTTATGCTCATCAAATCACACTACAAACAAGCTTTAACCAGTGTAACCCTCTTGCCCGCATACAGGATCACTGCTATTATCATGGCTACATTCAGAATGAAGCTGATTCAAGTGCAGTCATCAGTGCATGCGACGGCTTGAAGTAAGATAGTCTCTTATCTTTTATTGATTTTATTAAGAATAAAATACTGCTCTTGGAGTTGTCATAACTCCAACTTAAAATGGAGTTTTTCATGAAAATTAGTTGGGTGTGACTTCTGCAGAATTTAGAAAGACTTTGGTTGAAACATGAGCTGCTGCCAGCTAGTAGAGACACTAGGGAGCTAAATCAAGGTCTGTCTAA
Organism: Notechis scutatus; assembly: GCF_049901735.1. NCBI lineage: Eukaryota > Metazoa > Chordata > Lepidosauria > Squamata > Elapidae > Notechis > Notechis scutatus. The sequence goes on from NC_142015.1 coordinate 7,572,189, forward strand.
AGGAGCTTCCAAGCCCATGCCTCCTTTGTATATAGCAGACTTTTCAGTTCTACCCAGAAACACTTTCTTGAGTCACTCTGCACACCTTCTCCAACCAGAAGGTCCTTATCATTAGTCAGGTTCAATGTTCTCCCAATAGCTGCTATTGAAGGAAGACACTAAAAGATGCCCTTTGTGCAGAGACTGTGTCCATGCAGCGGGGGAATACATTAAATGGTGGACAGAACAGAATAACAAAAGAATAATAAGGGAACAACAGAATGATAGAAAAACAGAATTGGAAGGGACCTTGGAGGTCTTCTAGTCCAACCTCCTGCTCAAGTGGTTGTCAATCTCTTTTTGAAAACCAGGGGTGATGGAACACGCACAATGTCAGAATGTATATCTTTCCACTGGTTAATTGTTCCAACTGTCAAGAAATTTTTTCTTAATTCTAGGTTGCTTCTTTCCTAAATTAGTTTCCATCCATTGTTTCTTGTCCTGCCTTCAGGTGCTTTGGAGAATAGAATGTCTCCCTCTTAGCCCCTTAAATATAGGAAAACTGTTATCATGTCACTCTTAATCCTTCTCTTCCTTACACTAGATGTACCTGGTTCCTGCAACCACTCACCATGTGTTTTAGCTTCCAGCTCCTTGTTATTCTGCATTGTTATTCTACATTGTTATTCATATTATTCTACATTGCCCTCTCTAAGAAGATTCTTGCCAAGAATTCTTATTTCCATTCTTTATTAAATATCCTGGTCATCCTGACTCCTATCTCAAACTGCTATCATATGAATCTGATTTTATTTCCTTGACCACAGCCAAATACTGTGCTATAGTTTCTACAGTACATTGTATATGTAATGTGTAATAGATAGATAGATAGATAGATAGATAGATAGATAGATAGATAGATAGATGATAGACAGACAGACAGAGAAAGTGACAGACAGATAGAAAGAAAATAACAATTTCAGTGAGTTTTAGGGAGGGATTAAAAAAACAGGGAATGTTGACTTGGTTAATTAAAAATGGCTCTCAAAGCTTAGTTGTTTCCTTGCAGACATTTCACTACCCAACTAGGTAACATCATCAGTGCAGATCATCCCTGAACTAACAATAATTTCTTCTATTGGTTATCCATCTCTGACCACCCTTTTCTACATTCTTTTACAGAGGACATTTCATGCATCGAGGGGAGACATACTTTATTGAGCCCTTGAAGCTTTCCGACAGTGAATCCCATGCAATCTACAAAGATGAAAATGTAGAAAAAGAGGATGAGATCCCCAAAATCTGTGGGGTAACCCATACTACTTCGGAGTCAGATGAGCCCATCGAAAAGATCTCTCAATTAACTAATACTCCTGAAGTAAATCTTATATTAAACTCTCAGATATATAACATGGTTCAAGAACAGGGATTCATTAACTTGTTTCTAAAATGCAAAGTAAACAAGAAATTCTTTGGCGGGGGAGGGTAATTAGATAGAATTCATAAGGGAAGAGCCCCCATTTCCAAAGTCTTTATCCTCAGCAAGATGTGGTTATATACATTATGTTTAATTGGTCCTTAATTGGTCCTTTATCTCAAATGTTCTATTCTCAATGTCTGCTCATGGTCACTTTATTCAAACTAGATCTTGTGCAGCAGAGTTAAGAAACTGGCTGTCAGAGAGCAAGGAGAGAAATTGCACTCTAGAATTGGCAATTTGGCCTTGTAGTTCTGTATGCTGAAAAAACATGAATACACTTTCCTTGGGAAAGCAAGTAATACACCCTCGCACATGCAGATCTTAGCGTAAGTGTACTTCCTGAGTAATTTGGCAATTCTAGTGGTGAAACCTAACAGTGGAATGCAGGAGGGAAGGGCTCTTTCTCAGAGAAATAAGAGGCAGATCAGTAATGAGTCCTTGGATTGCTGAAAGAAGCCCAGAAAGGATCCTCTCTAAAATTTTCAGAGGATATATTCAATGGTTAAACAGAGTTTACTTTAGTCTGGCAAGATTCCTGTCTATAGGAGAGCAGCAGTAAAGAACCTACTCTGACCATGTTGTTCTTGTTCCTAAGACGTCTGAAACAATACTTCAGTAATCATTTTTAAATTACATCAAAGGAAAGATATAAATTTTTGACCATTTATGGTGAGTTCAGGGGGTCAAAATGTCTGATTGCCTCCCCTTATCTTGTCTTTGATGTATGGTGTGTTATCATTGCAGGCAAGGTCTAAATGGTTCTATAGCATGACCACATCACTATGTTTCTATGTGATTGGTTGAAATCCTTGGTTTGAGAAAGGGAAGGAAAAGTGAGAAGGTCATTTGGCAGGCTGAAAAATAGGTCAAAGAAAGCAATTTCTTCACATGCTTGTTTTTATTCCTATTAAATTCTGTTCAGAGCTAGGTATTCATATATAAATTTATCTTTAAATGTCGGCATCATAAATTCCAAAAACAGATTAATTGGAAACATGTGCCACACCATATTAATACAAAGAAAGTGATTTATGTCACGACAAACTTTTTTTTAAAGGTGACAACTTTTGTTTCTGCTTGACAATCCATTGCATAATGTACTTTTTCCTCCAAAGTGTATCAGCACATTCTCTAACTCAGAGTTCCCCAACCTTTCCAGCTTTGCAGACTGGCGGGGTGGGGGGGATGGCTCAGGGTGAGCAGTGGGGTCACGTGTGCACGCAACTCCATTTGTGCAACCATGCACCCACTTGTGCAAATAGAGCATGCCCATCCATGCTTTCTCACTGGCCATGCAAGTGGAACATGCACCAGGGAGTATAACAAGCCGTTTTCTGATTATTCTTGTTGGCTGCTGGGAGCAACAAGTCTAAACAGCCTTTTGTTTATTGTTCTGTTTAGCAAGACAGGTACTTGCAGGTCAAAAAATACATTGAGTTTTTCGTGGTTGTAGACAACGTAATGGTAAGTAACTGGATATAATTCGATTTTTTTCTGTGTTGATTTCTGCCTTTTTTAATGTAGGCATTTTTGAAGACATAAACAAACATCCTAACTGGATTTCTCTTAAAATGTGCTTTATCATAAATTTTGATATATATTTTTGTTATTGGACCCAACCAATATTTACAAAGTTAAAGAGAGATTTGTAAATATACTCTAATTTGCACATTTGTTCTTCCTGGATTCCATCTAAATTTATTTTTATCCCACAATGGTTAAACAGTTCTATAGATTTCTTTGAAACATTCCTGCACTAGTTGTTTATCCAAGTTGACAACACATGAAGAATAAGATATCTAGTGGAGAATGCTTATCTCACACTTCTCTGAACATAGATATATGGCATCAATTAGGAAAGCACCTCAGTAGGCTGACCAAAATTTTCTCCAACCAGGAGGAGAGCCCATCTATGCTGCTGAAAAGTTAATAATCTGAATATATTAAAGGCACAAATGCAGATTAAAAACCAGCACAAAAGAATTATTTGGACTGCTTAGATAAAAATATTACTTTTGTCTGAATCAGCAAATTCAATGATCCTTTATGTCCTGATATGATCCTGATATGTTCGTTGTCTCCCTCCTTCACTTCCTTCTTCCTATAATTATGATCTCATCTTAACATGTTTGTCTTTTCTATAGTACAGGAATTACAACAGCACAAAACATGCTATAAAAAGAAAAGTATATGAAATAGTCAACCATTTAAACATGGTAAGAGAATATGGCAAAAATTATTTCACTTGTCAGATTTAAACTTTTCTCAGCCCCATCCCAGATTTTCACTGTGTTGACACAACACACATAAAGGTAAAGGGAGCTAGGAGATGGACTTTTGTAAGAATGCTAACTTTTGTGGCTTCAGGGGAGGCAAAAGTGGGTCATTTGGTCAGCTGGTCATCCAGCATGTAAGGCCACCCTTGAAAATGGGTTAATTCAGTAACTAGGTTAGTAAGCCTCTGTTCAGAGTTTTGCAGTGTAAATTCTGCGCCAGAAAAATAAACACAGATGGCTGATGCTTCATTTAACGTCTTTCTAAATATATTAAGTAAATTGTACAATACCAGTTGTAGATTTCTCCAACATGGAGCAAACTCAAACAGAAGTAAACATGTTACAAGTGCAGAGCAGAACAGCAACTCAACTTCAGCAGACAAGCAAGCAGGTTAGTTTCTCTTTCACTTTAGAGCTGAGCACAGAACAGAGATAAACCAAGCTCAGATTCTCTCTTTAAGTTTCAGCCCTCAATTCAGCTCTCGTTGGCTGACCTAAGCTCTATTCCAGTTCATGGATATACTCCGACACTCCTCCCTTCATAACTGGAATAGACATAAAGTCAATTACCTTTAATATTCTTCAGATATCTGTATTTGGAGAGCCACATTCACAGTTCCCTTCATACCTGAGGGATACCTGAGAATTCCTTTTTTTACCTATCCAACGCAATTGCGTTGATCCCCACCTTTTAACTTGTTCAATTTTAGATAATACTAATAGTTCTTTGTAGTTCCTTGGCTCATACCATACATTACACACTTTAACTTTACCAGCAAAATACTTGTCAGGTGGAATCCCCTTATTCCATCGCTTTGACCTGCATGGCGCTGACTGCTCCTGTGTGTCAACCCTCTCTTGCTTCTCCTCCCCAGACATTGAAGTGAGTTACTGTCACTAAGTGACTTAGCATCACTAAGTGGATCACCATTACTAAGTGAATCATTGCACAAATTTGCATCAATTCTGTTCCAATTTTGCTCTGCAAAACTCGCAGACCTTGAAAATACTATTCTTTTCCTCCCATCACTAAAGTGATAACTCTTTGAGCTTGGCTCATAGCCTGCAAACCTGAGCTTTCTAGCCTTTGGTTGCCCCTTTCTTCTAATTGCTTGTGGAATATGTATCCACACATTGCTTCCAAACACCCTTAAATGTGCTAGAGATGGTTTTCTCCCATATAGCACTGCATATGGAATATCATTAATAGAGGAACTCTACAGCCTATTAACTAAATAATTAGCAGTCAATATGACTTCACCCTAATATGATCTGCTTAGGCCAGAATCCTCTAGCAGTGAGTCCTTCATGGTTTGCAAGACTCCGTTCTGTCTCTCAGCAACACCATTCTCAGTTGCTGTGTATCCTTATTTGTGTGTCTGTGTTTTATTCCTAACTGTGTCAACCACTGCTGAAAACTTGTTGCCATGAATTCTGAACCTCTGTCAGTTTGCAGCTGACATAACTGTTGTTTATACCTTCTTTCTACAAAACTTACACATTGCTTAAATGTCTGTAGCACCTCTGTTTTACTCTTTAATAAAAAGCAGAACCCAAACCTGCTATAGTCATCTACAATGACCAGCACATACTTAGCTCCTCCCAAACTGGCTTGCATTGGGCCCACCACATCTTCATGTACCAGCTCTAGAGCTCTTGTTGTCTGCCTTGTGCTACTCTTGCTTACTGGGAATGCCTTGGACTTTGATGTTTTGCATACTGCACAATCCAAATATGCCTTACATCCCTTTACATGCAGTCTTTCTGCATACTGGTCCATCTTTTGAACAACTTTGAAGCTGGCATGACCAAGCTTTCTGTGCAAAAGATCAACACATGAATCATGTTTTGCAACATTGCCAAACGTTTGTGCACATTGAACTTTTTGTCCCTCTAACATATAAAGGTTATCATGCTTTATGCCCTTTGCACATACAATCCCATTTTTCTTTATAAGACACTGCCCATTTAGAGATGTCTAGAGACACTCAGCAAATTATGTTCCATTTCTGGCATATATAAAGCATTATTAAACCTTGTTTCCAAAGATGGAATTTGCACACTGCCTCTTCCAATGACTTTAGCTTTCTTGCCATTTGCCAAGGATACTGTGTCTCCTGCAGCTGCATCCATCCTGTAAAACAATTTAGCATTATTAATAATCGTTTGGCTAGCCCCACTGTTGATAAGCCATTTGTCAGCATTCCAGGGAACATCCATTCCTGTCAGTAACTCCAAGACAAGCATAATCTCAAAGTACTTTTATTAGAATAGCACCTGGCACATCTGTGGAATTCTGAATCTAAAAGTTTCCTGGCTTCCCCACAATGTCCCAATCTGCAAACCATCTCTTTTTTACTCATCATCACATCACATGAACCAATCCCAAAGTAAGTTCCAATTCACTGTGCGCCACACTCTTTAACCTTGAACTATCAAAAGAATTATATTTTGTCTACTAAGAGCTACTCAATTAACATCAACCCCACCCCCACTTTCTCCAGCTGGGTGGCAGCAATGAATCATGATTCCATAGCTGACATCATTGATCTCTCCTGCAAGAGTTGACTTTTGCTATTGCAATTTGTCCATCAACTTGTCATTCTTGCAAACTGCTTCTTCTGTCTTGCGGACAGTCCCTTTGCAAACAGTCTTTCTTTAAATGAGTTGTTTGTCCACAAATGAAGCATCGTCTCTGTTGTAGGGCTTTCTGTTTAGCTGTAATCTGATATACCCTGCTGTTTTTCTCTTCTCTGGAGACAGCCAGTCTGTGGACTTTTCCATTCTGCTCCTTGGACCCCTCCCCATGGATTTGTCTCCTGTCTAATTAAACAAGCTTTAAGGGCTTCAAAATGCAGCGCCTGCTCCGGTTTGCATTCAAACACAGCAGAAAGAATGTCCCAAGTTTCATCTAGGCTGTTCAAAACTAGCAGTACTTTTCTGAGATTCAGGAATCCTCATCACACACTGCTCCAAATCCACAAAGTTTGCATATGAACAAAATGCTCTTCCACTGAATCTCCTGGCTGCAAACAAGCTCTATATAACTTTCTTGGTAACTGTACGGTGTTGCATGCTGATACACTCACATGAACACTCCTCAATTTATCCCAGACTTCCTTTACAGTCTTTAAATCAGCCACATTGAAAAACTGATCATCTTCCAATCTTAAGATGATATAATAATCCAATGCTCTATCATGCAGCTTCTGATCTGTAGCATTCAATGGTGCCTGGGGTGGATTTTCAACAATATTCCAAAGCATTTGAGCCTTTAGGAAACATTCCATTTTTACAGCCCAAATAATATAGTTCTTCTGACCCAAACGGGGTAGGGAGCTCTCTTTAATTTTTTCAGCCATCCTGCAAAGCCTTGTTTCTTACTTTTAAAACAGGCAGTTTCTCAGCTTTAATTACAATTCAGTCTTTTTCTGGGCCCATAACCTGTTCAGAGTTTTGCAGCGTAAATTCTGTGCCAGAAAAAATAAACACAGATGGCTGATGCTTCATTTAATGTCTTTGTAAACATGTTAAGTAAATTGTAAAATACCAGTTGTAGATTTTTCCAACATGGAGCAAACTCAAACAGAAGTAAACATGTTACAAGTGCAAAGCAGAACAGCAACTCAACTTCAGCAGACAAGCAAGCAAGTTAGTTTCACTTTAGAGCTGAGCACAGAACAAATTCTCTCTTTAAGTTTCAGCCCTCAATTCAGCTCTCACTGGCTGACCTTGTTACTAAGCTCTATTTCAGTTCATGAATATACTCTGACAGCCTCTTATGTGAATACAGCCACAGTGTTGGGAGAATGCCAATCCAAAAGTGTTGCAAGAATTCAATCAGAACTATATATGTAGTTGGACCCAAGAGCTGTTAAGGTAACATCTCAATATATAGGCAGTTCTGAGTAAGATGGTTTTTTTGCAAAGTCAGGATATTCAGGTCTGATAAGTTCAAAATTTCCATTTATCTGGGCAACCCTTTGGATATTGCTCCAAGGGCTCCTATTTCTATTGGTACAACCACTGGTATTATTGATTTATTCCTCCACAATCACTCAACCTTAGTATTTTGTTATTTTTTTCTTGTTGTTTCTCTTCAATTCGTGCATCACCTGGTATTGCAATATCAATTAATCATATTATTACTGTTATTACTGTTATTACTATTATCATCATCATCATCATCATCATCATCATTATATTATCTTTTATTCATTAAACATGAAAGTCAGTCAACTGAACATTTAAAAATGTATCACAAATATTATTGACTGGATCTAATGGTTGATATGGGTTGCTGCCAGTATCCTAGGTATCAACCAAGTATTATTGTTGTTGTTGTTGTTGTTGTTGTTCTCCTTCTCCTCCTTCTCCTCCTTCTTCTTCCTCCTCCTCCTCCTCCTCCCCAATATATAGAGTCCTTAGTGCTGTCTGAGCTTGGTGGTTTCCTTGCAGACATTTCATTATCTGACTAAACAACTTACTTGAGTAAGCAAAGCAGCAAACTCAGAGAGCAGCAAGGAGTCCACAATTGAGTCTAGAGCACCAGAGAGTTCTCTTCTATTGATGCCTAGATCTATTTTTTTCGCCTGCCCATAGAAGCCAATGCCAGTTTCTTTTTAATCTTGGTCTTCTCAAAGTTCTCAGGGTTTACTTGCATTTGAGGTTCTAATTGCTGTCATGTCCACCTCACAGATATACAGACCTTTGAATTTTCTCATTGCACTGATTGGCCTAGAAATTTGGTCCAACCGAGATAAGATTAACATTGAACCAGATGTGGATGTCACTTTGAAATCATTTGGAAAATGGAGAGAAACAGTTTTACTGCCACGCAAAAGGAATGATAATGCTCAGTTACTTACGTACGTCTCATTGTGGGGAAAAGGAGTGGGGCTATCTGGGAGTGGAGGATTATGGGAAGGTTAGTGCTGTGTACTTTAAACCATATGTGAACTATATCTCTGGGTCAAAGTCAGTCACTTCTTTTTTTGTAGATGAGGGATGGAGTTGAGAGGTCATTGAATGATTGCAGGTCAAAAACTCAGCTTGATTTCATTTCATCTAGATTTAAAATTGAAACTCAAATGATTATCCTGCTATGCTTTGGCTGTACTTACACATTCATTTTTTATTTGATTAGGTAATGGTTCGGTTCCCATTCTGCATCAGTTAAATGAATGCTGGCATTACACAACAGATAACCAAGAATAAACTAAAATCATAAAATACCCACCCAATCTATTTAGCAATAGCACAGCTGAAGAGCCAACTTTGTTCAAAGATGCTTTCATAGTCACATGGCCAGCATTATTAAATGCCAAAAGCACAAAGAATGCTATTACCTTCCCACCGAAATGGTGCCTATTTATCAACTTATGTTTTTGTGCTTCTGAACTGCTAGGCTGGCAGGAGCTGGAACAAATAATGGGAGCTCAGTGTGTCAGGCAGTACTTAGGTCTCTAACTGTCCACTTTCCAGTCAACAAGCCCAGTATCTTAACTGCTTAGTTCTGCACCCCATCAGCCTATGTATTCTCATGCAATTTAATGAGTGGGAAATTGATACATTTATTGTCTTATATCTATAAGACATTGGACAAATAACAATTGTGTTGTGAGCAATCCTACAGGATACATGCATAACAAGTTGGTCTTGTGAAATATATTAGGGGCTAGATGTAGGGCAGATCTAAGTGCAAGGGAGAATATTAAAATAAACAAAAACAAATTCCATTTTATTTTTGCCAGAGATGTTGATTTGACTTGTCTCCCAGTCTCCTTTTCCAATCCCATCTAGTCTTTAATAACTGCACAACTAAATTGATAGACAAAATCTATTAAATAAATATGTATTTGGGATTTTCATGGTTAATGGAATTTAAATTCACCTTATGGGCTGGATTCAGACAATATGCTAATCCCTCTCCCCAACCTAATTCACCAGCCAAATCACCATATCGTGAAAATGCATCTTGAATATGTTTAATACAGGTCTGCTTAGTTAAATGGCTTCTGAAACTAGAACCTAAAATAAATTCTTTTTTAAAAAAACTTTATTAAACCTTTATTAAATACATAGAAAATATATTATTCAACAACAGCAATTTGTAGTGCTTATCTTATAACAATAATTTGTGCATTATTTACAGGTATTAATTTGTGCGCAATTACATTCTTACTTTATTACTTATATTTGATAGCTACCTATTTATTTATTTATCTAAAATAAATTCTAACATCCTGAAAACTGATAGTAACTGAGGAATGGGTTTGCAAAAAGCCATGGAGAGATATATATGCCCTAAGACTACATAATGTGCTTTCTTCTATAAATTTTATCCCCCTCTCCTTCTTTCTTATAGGGGCAAAGTGTCTTCTTATTTTTGATCCATGTCATTTTCATCCATATTTATTTGTGGATTTGACATCTCTAGGTCCTGCCTCAATTGATGGCACTTTGGCACAATGTATTCTAGACATGTTGTAGATCGAACTTCTTGTATGCAATGAGCTATATATCAGAAGTTGACAACATATTACAATGTTTCTTGATTAGGAGGAGTCAAACTGTGCTCTAATTGGCAAATGAGCAGGTCAAATCATATTACAATACTCCCAAATAATACTCCTGAACAGTATTCTTAGCAATCCTAATGACAAACATGAATCACCCTTTTTTTCTTCCAAGAAATTTAGGATCTAGATTGCATATGATTGAATTAATGTGCATTGAGAAAATGAGAGAATGCTAAATCTACTTCAAAAGAAAAAAAAACTCCAATATTTTAAGATCCTGCAAGAAAACCATATTAGTTAAAATGATGCTATGCATTTATTGAGAAACGGTAAACTTAGTTTATTATTCACATAGAAAAAATGGAGAGACACAGCAATAAAAAAACTTATACGACAAAACTCATAAAGTTTTGTTTCTTAATAAGCAGAATTAGGATGTGGATAATATAAAGTAATCCTAAGCCTCTTTGCTTAAAAAGGCCATTTTTTATTCAGAAAGAACATTCATTCTTAAGTTTGTTTAGGACTTCAGCCTTCAATATTCTGAAAATGCTAACTTGTACAAACACCACTGAATATTTTTGAACTGAAGTTGCCTGTAAGTTTTAATAACTATTTATTTATTTATTTATTCATTCAGTTATTCATTCATTCATTTATTTATTTATTTAGTCAAGCTATTATTAGATAACAGGTATAAGTATAAACATGGTTATGAATACATGAAATGGATACAAATAAGAAAAAAAGAAACAATAGGACAGGGACAGTAAACACATTGGTGCGCTTATGCACACCCCCTACAGAACTCTTAGGAAAGGGATGAGGTCAATAGTAGAAAGTCTATGGTTAAAGTTTTTGGGGTTTGGGGAAGAAACCACAGAGTCAGGTAGAGTATTCCAAAAAATTGACCACTCTGTTGCTGAAGTTGTATTTTCTGCAATCAAGTTTGGTGCAGTTTACTTTGAGTTTGTATCTATTGTGTGCTCTTGTATTGTTGTGATTGAAGCTGAAGAATTCATTGAGAGGGAGGACATTACAATGTATAATTTTATGTACTATACTTAGATCGGACTAAATAAATGCAGATAGCAAATGGATGCATAGGTTTTGATCTTCTCCTGTGCTTTAGCTTCCGGACTTCAAAGTTTTCTTCTGGATGTATTTGTATATGTTCTGGGGTCTTGGTGGACATACATAGAGGAATTCTGAGATGGTATCCTCAACTCAACATTTATCAGTTAGTCACCAACTTTAGCCACTTAGTGTTAATAATAATTGGATTCACTTTCAGTTTCTTGACAGACTAACAGTAAACAAAGTATTCTCTTTTTTTCAGGTTTATAGCAGAAGAACAAGTATAATGGCATCTGAAATGGCCCATGAGTTGGGTCATAATCTGGGCATTAATCATGACAGCGCTTCCTGTAATTGCAATGCTGGACCATGCATTATGTCTGCGATAATAAGGTAAGGATTGAGGAACACTTTTAATGCCTTTCCAATTAAGTTATTTTTAACTATTTGCAACTAATTGTAAAACATACTAAGAACTTACAAAAATGAAATAGGGAGTTACAAAAAGGAGGGTTTGGATCATTTGTGTGTCACTTTACCATGTTGTAGTTAAAATGTGTTATATTTTAAAAGGTAGAACTGCTCTCAACAATTGTATAGCCATCATTCATTAGCTCCCTCCAAAACACAAGAGTTTAAAGGAATAGAGTAGGAAGCATAGCCCAAGAAACCAAATATGAATATCTGTGATGGATAAAAGAGGAAAGCAGGTTAGACGTTAAAGACATCCCTAAAATGGGAAGCAGAATGGGGGAGGGGATTATTCTGAACCATGCAACAGCAGGAAGAAGAAGATAGATTAGTGTCCGTGGGGTTTTCCTGCCTCGCCCCTTGCAACATAGAAGATACGTTACGTCTCTGCCATATATTGCAGTCTTCTGAAATCAACCGGTAGCAATGTACAAGTAGTCACTGACTTGCAAGCATTTGTTTAGCAACTATTTGAAGTTACAATGGCACTGAAAACTGTGGCTTATGGCTGGTCCTCACAGTTACAACCATCGCAGCCTCCCTTCAGTCACAGAATCAAACTTTGGGCAGTTGGCGGCACCAGCATGTATCTATGATGGTTGCAGCATCCTGTGTTCATGTAATCATCATTTGTGACTTTCCCAGCTGTCTTCCCCTATGCAAAGCCAATGGAGCAAGCTGGAGACCCTTAATGACTGTGTGATTCACTTAACAGAGTGGCAAAAATGGTTGTAAAACTGGGCATGGCTCACTTAACAACTGGCTTGTTTGGCAATGGAAATTCTTTGGTAGCAAGTCAAGGACTACCAATATTTTGTTCTGGGTGCATGTTTAGGCTTTACTTCACCAAGAGAGAAAAAGGAAAGGAAAAAAGAAATAGAACAAATTGAAGGAATCTTCTCAGCAATTGTCTATGGCAAAGCTCCCCATAACTTTTTTGTAAGAGTTTTGTGTAGCCTCAGTGAGCATGCCACCTATGGATCAATTTCTGGTTTCTTCTGCTAAAGCCCTACAACTTCATTGTTTCATATTTCATGCAATGGCAATGAGGTCAGGAAGTATGGAGAATGCTATGTAGCCTTTCCTGTACTTACTGAAAGATTTCTTCCATCATAATTACTTTAACACTTCTAGACACTTTATGCTGTTTTGTACAGAAGACCTTGCCTAGAAAACAATGTTGCTGAATTAACACCACCAAATGAGTCTGGTGCAACCTTGACCTTGAAAGAAGACCATCTTGTCTTTTGAATGGCCACCAGCAGATTGTCTTTGTGTTCTTGTTTTCAGCCCCTAACTTGAGGGCCAATGATTACATTCCTAGTGATTTGTATTAACATTAGGAAGGTGCTTGGGTGGGCTATGATACCATGTTTGCATCTATTGAAGTATGCAGTTTTGGAGGTCAGTGGCACATCACTGATATTATGACCTTTTCAACGAAAGAAATCAACAATGAATACTTTCAGGCAAAAAGAGAGTTAGCATAATTAGCTCTCTATTTGCCTCAAACCAGGAGTGGGATTCAAATTTCTTAACAACCGGTTCTGTGGGCATGGTCTAATTTGTGGGTGTGGCTTGGTGGTCATGTGACTAGGGTAGGAGTGGCTGACTGGGCGTGGCTAGGTGGCCATGTGACTGGGGTGGGCATGGCCATGTGACTGGCAAACCAAATGTAAGTGGTCCTCATTTAATGACCAGGTCCTTGCTTAGTGACCAGTTGCTTAGCAAGTGTTTTTTGCCAGTTTCCAAGGCCTGGGGAGGGCAGGGCGAGGCCCAGGCAGCTACGAGGAGCTAGGGGAGGGCAGGGTGAGGCGCAGGCAGGTTGCCATGTGACTGGCTGGGCATGGCTTGTATTTTCTGCCCCTTCCTTCCACCCCCTTTCTTCCTTTCACTTCCTTTCTCTCTCCCTTTTTCTTTCTGCTCTTTCTTTCTTTCCTTCTCTCCCTTCCTCTTTCTTTTTCTCTCTCTCATTCTCTCCCTTCGTCTTTCTTTTCCTTCCTTCCTTCCTTCCTTCCTTCCTTCCTTCGTTCCTTCCTTCCTTCCTTCCTTCCTTCCTTCCTTCCTTCCTTCCTTCCTTCCTTCCTTCCTTGTCTTTATCTCACAACACACACCAAACTCTCTCTTCTCTCTCTCTCTCTCTCACACACACACACCCGTGGTCTGGGAAGAACTCCAGAGTAGCGAGTGGTAGGACAACGAAGAAAGCAGCAGCCCCGGAACATCCATCCGCCCTCCCTTTCAGAGCACATGGGTCGCAGCGGTGGCAGCGGTGGGGGGGCGGGCAGTGGTGGTGGCACAGCTATGGGAAACCCCAGCCTCCCTTTCCCTCTCCTCCTATCAAGCTGGCGGCCAGGTGGGAGGAAGCCCAGGACAGGCACAAGATGGAGGAGGCACGGAAAGATCCCCCTCTCTCTCACACACACACAATATACACATGAGCGGGCAGTGGGAGAAGAAGAAACTGAGCAGCCCCTCCCTTTCTGAGCCCCTCTGCTGCCCCTTGCTTCTCTTGGGCAGCAGCGGCCCACCCCTGCCCCACCCCGATCCTCCCAAAGGAAACAGACCTCCGCATGTGGTGGTGGCCAGGAGTGGCTGCTCAAGCATGTGGAGGTACTTTTGGAGGGCTGAGGGGGGCGCTACTCAAGGGCCACAGCTCACTGCACTGCAGCCGCCATGTGGTAAGGAGAGCTGGCATGCCACGTGGTGGCTTAACCAGCCAGCTGAGGCCGCGGATGGGTGGGTCAGGTAGGTAGGCTGGGCGAGGCCTGGGGAACCCCCGGAGATGGCAGCGGGAGGTCCTGGGAGCCATGGAGATGGCCGCGGGAGGCCCAGGGAACTCTAGAGATGGCAGCGCGAGGCCCAGGGAGCCCCAGAGATGGCAGCACGAGGCCCAGGGAGCCCCAGAGATAGCTGGCTCGGGGAGGCCTGGGGATAGAGGGGGAAGGGCTAGCATGACTTGCAGGCAGATTAGCGAAGAGGCTCATGTCACAGCGAAAGGCAGGCAGCAATGGCTGCCCTTGTGGGCAGGCAGAAGCAGGCTGCAGGCATGTCGCACATGCGCAATTTAAAAAATCTGGGTTTTTTAGTCTAGGAGTGGCGGATGGGGCGGAGGCCAAAGCCAGTGAAGGGAGGGGCGGACAGGGGAAAATGAGGCAAGGATTTTCAGGCATGCACAAAAAATGTCATGCATGTGCAGTAAAAAAAGCCTGGATTTGGCCCATAGGAGCAGCAGAGAGGGGTGGGGCCAGCCTGGGGTCAGTTTTACCAGTTCTTAGAACTACCGGTGATGTTAACAACTGGTACCATAGAACCGGTGTGAACTGGTAGAATCCCACCCCTGCCTCAAAGTATTCATTGCTATAAAAACTACTATCCCTACAAATGAAGAAAAAAAAATTCCACTGTTTTCCCTTCGGTGATATTATTGTCCTTCCACAGAGAGGCTGACTAAAAATGAAAATGAAAGGCAGTCCACTCAAACACAAGAAGTAGCTCAATCAACTAATATCACATGGAGTTCCCATTGCAAATTTATTTTGTTAAAAAAGAAAAGAAAGTTGGTCGGGATGGGATTCAAATGTCTTACCAGCCAGTTCTGTGGGCGTGGCTTAATTTGTGGGTGTGGCTTGCTGGCCATGTGACTGGCTTGGAGTGGCTTGCTGGCTGTCGTGGCCTGGTGGTCACATGACTGGCTGGGCGTGGCTTGGTGGTCATGTGACTGGGTGGGCATGACCAACTCAATGTCATTCACATCAAGCGGTGCCTTGCCTGGTCCCTCCCCTCCCAGCCATTCCTCAACTTATCTATAGTTCTATAAAAATATTGTTCACCTTTTTTTGACTTTATTATCTATATACTATAGATGTACTTTCATGGACCACTGAAAGGAGGAAATGGCTCACATTCTTTGCCCAAGAGGATGATAGGCAACAGGCTTTTAAGGGTCTGTCAGAAAGAAGGGGGGGCAATGTATTTTCCAAAGAAGCAGAAAGCAAAACAAGAAGCAATGGATGGAAACTGAACAAAGAGAGAAGCAAACTAAGAACTTCTAGGTGCTTCAACACTGGAGATTTTTAAGAAAAGACTGGACAGCCATTTCTCTGAAATGGTATAGGGTCTCCCCCAAAGTCCCTTCTAAGTGTTATTCTATTATTATCATACCCCCCGCCCCTGCACCCTCCTGCGTCTCATTGTTGGCCTTGCAAGCCTCCTTGCACTCACCTGGGAGCCAGAACCAGGTGCATGGGCAGGGCCAGTTGGTCTTCAGAACTACTGGTTCGTCGAACCAGATGTACAATTAACATAAATTAACAAATCCCTAGAATCCCACTGCTGAAGTTGGTGGAATTAAAACTGAAGGAGCATAATCTGGGTGTTAGATCAAGGGCTACAAAGAGTTCTCTTAGCACTTTGCACAAATCACTTTGTTAGCTCTAGAGAAAAAAAATCACTGCAATTCTTCATTAGCCATCCCTTTTCCATCTTATATGTTTTTGCAATGAGTTTTGTTCCTAGTGTAAATATGGATGATGTCCTGATGTCTTATTTTGTTTCATCTCTACAGTTTTGAACCTCTCTCTGAGTTCAGCTCTTGTAGTGTCCAGGAACATCAGAGGTATCTTCTTAGAGACAGACCACAATGCATTCTCAACAAACCCTTGAGCACAGATATTGTTACACCTCCAGTTTGTGGAAATTACTTAGTGGAGGTGGGAGAAGAATGTGACTGTGGTTCTCCTGTGGTAAGATTTTTTTTAATCAACAAGAGTCATTTGAAAAAATTTCTCAAAAATGTGAATCCTTGAAAAATCATCTGGCTTTCTAAGTGGTTTGAGCCATCCAAGAGGCTGGTTTGTGAATGGCATAGGTTTGTGCCGTTTATGTACATGCATGTATGCAGTGGTTCCTTGGATTTGCATAACCAATTGTAAGGGAATAAAGAACTGGTATCTCATTAGTATTTTGGGGAAAAAATGGGTGATTTACCTCTTTTTCCTGACTGAAACCCCCCCTTTTTGTCCTCTCCCTTCCCACTTATAACAAAGAGCTTTTAATTTTTACCTTTTATATAAAAGCAGGTTTTTCAATGTCCGTTTGCTATCTCCGTAAGGAAGGAGAGTGAACTTTCCTTTTCAGCACTTTCGTTCGCCGCTTTGACAGCCTCCTTTGGAAACAATATATCGTGCAAAAAGTCAGGTTTCCAGGGTGTTTAGATATAACTTAATGTCCCGGTTCAGCCAAAAAACTTTCTTTTTAAACTCTTCCTCCTGCACAGTCTTGAAGATTTCTTTGTGGCGGCCATTGCTGACCGCCGCTCCACCCTTTGGAAAAAGGAGTCTAGCTGGCTGGGGAAAGGGGTTGCGATGTCCCCAGACCCCTGCCCAGATCTCCTCTATCTTCCGTTACCCCTCCGGGGTAACGACAACCCCTAAATCCAATTGGATCGGGGGTACTCCAGCGGTAAGCGCAGCAGGGACCCGCAGAGAAGTGGATTCCTGCCGCCGCCGAAGCCTTGCAACCAGAAGTAATCTTTTATCTATACTCTAATCACTAATAATCTTTTTATAAGAACAGTTATTTAGTGAAGTGTTCTCTTTATATTGTCAAATAAACATGTAATGGTTTGTAAGAATGTCATTGAGAGACAAAAGAAGGAGGGAAAGTCTACGCGATGGTCATATAGGAAATAGATTAGCCTGCAGAAGGAATGGGGCATGGCAACCATCTCAAGAGGAGCAATGTGCATGGCAAACATCTCCCACCCTCTCTCTTGGTCCATAAAGATGAGGGGGTAGAGATATTGAAAGATTCTGCTACTGTAACCTTACAACAAAGGTAGTGTTAATATTCATGGTCAGTGCTTCTTCTCTGGACCACCTCAAAGGCTGGCATGAAGAGTAGAAAACCCATCATGAATAAGGAATGGGGGCTTTAGGTTATGTGGGATTCACAACTGGGAGATGAGGATATTTTTGTTTGTTTTATTCTTTTCACATAGGAAATATCAGATAAGTCTGTTTCATGCAGATATGCCATGATCTATTTTCAATAACAAACCATTTGTGCATTTGCTAGCGTGAACCCATAAGAGGGAACACATCACAGAAATATATTTTCCTTGGCAGTTTTCTTCTTCAGAATAGACCAATTAGATTAAATAAGTCTATGACATCATTTTATATGTTTTGGTTTTCAGGATTGTCAAAGTGCCTGCTGCAATGCTACAACTTGTAAACTGCAACATGAGGCACAGTGTGACTCTGAAGAGTGTTGTGAGCAATGCAAAGTAAGACTTGTTTATTTTTAACTTCAAGAAAGATCTTACCCTGGTCCATACTAACCATATAAAAATGTAATATCTCTTGGCTGTTTACTGCAATCAAAACATTTTAACCTATTCCTATCTTGTCTTCCAGCTTATTTGACCCTTATGAACATATGCATTGGGAGGATAATTTTATAACAGGGAGTCCCTAATTAAGTGTCTATGAAAATACTGTTGTTTCTTAGTTCCTGTTTCCAACAAAAAGGCATGCCATCCTCTTTGCAGGTCATGGCCTTCCAGGTTTAGTGTTCTTTTATTAGTTAAGTTGATCCACTCTTTCGTCCAGGTTAGTGCTGCTGCGCTGTAATATAACTCCCAATTTGGAAGACCAAGTCATCCTCTGCTTTTTATATCCTGTAATGATTTTATTTTTATTTTAGGTTATTTACCTAACCAAATAAATTCCTGCGTAATTATATTGAGTTCATTAAAAAAGGATTTCTCTAGTCTGATAGGGATCATTTGAAATAAATATAAAAATTTGGGTAAGATTGACATTTTTATAGTTGCTACTCTTCCCAGTAAAGATACCGTATTTGCCGGCATATAAGACGACTTTTTTGCCCTGAAAAACATGCCTCCAAGTTGGGGGGTCGTCTTATACGGCGAGTATATAACAAAGGTCGTCTTATACGCTGGCAAATACGTTGTTGTCACTCGGTGCAAGAGCAATGGGGGCGGAGCTCCGCAATTTGCGAAGCCCCTTCAAGCCCAGCTGGAGTCTCTCTTCCTCCTCCCCCCCTACCCACTCCGCTCGTGCGAGCGGACCGACAGGCTCCAGGCTTTGCCCCCATCCCTCACCTCCTTCCACCCCCAGTGGCAGAAACTTCGCCGCACGTGGGGACGAGTGGAGGGGTGGGAGCAGCAACGCCGCTCAAAGCTGAGAAAGCGCCATCCTTGCTTTTGCGTTTCGGGAAGAGTTCATGTTTTTGTTTTTTTGTTTTTCTCCCAGGAATGGGATGCTGCTCATACGATTTTCTTTGGGAAGTTTTCTCTTCCCGGTTTCAGCCTTTGCTCCGAATCCTTCCCCCCCCCCCGCCACCCCCACATTCACTTCTGGAAAGGATGCTTGTGTAACTCTTTTCCTAAGCGTTGCTGGGGTGGAGGTGGGGGCAGTGTGCAGCGTGAGCGAGAGGCTCCTTTTCTTTTTCCCTGAGCACAAAACCGTCTGCCTTCTTCTCTCTTGGACGGACAGAGCAAGGCTAATAAGATAATAATAAGATAATAAGATAAGATCCTAAGCGCATTGTGGAAACAGATCTGGATCTCGTTGGAGAAAGGTAGCAAATGAATGAACTGGACTTTTGGCAAGTCTCGGGGTAGGAACTCGACGCTTTCTGGAAAGTTAGTGAGCAGGAAAATAGACATCCTTTCCGCTTTCTCCCAGCGTGGGTATCTCATTATCCCTCCCTGTAAGAAGTAACAACCACAAAGCCAAGGGAAAAAGGACCAGTTTCTTGTGCCTGATCAGTGGCGGCCCTTTTGCACTCAGAACTCTCTCCTTTAGCGCTCGTCCACGGTCCAGCGACCGAGCCTCCCACGCGTGGAAATAAGGAGGCCTTCTCTCTCCCCCCGCGCCCCCCAGCCCCCAACGGTGAGCTGCACATGCGCCAGACTGCTCCGGCCAGCTCGCCATCCAAGTGCAGCCAGAACGATGCGCAGGAAAAAGCCACAGTAGGAAGTAAAGATTTCTCCCCCACACCCGCTCTCTCTGAAATAATTAATGTCGCAATCAGTGTGGTGCACCCTTGGAGACAAATTGGTTGGGGAGGTGGAAAGATATTAAGAAACAACTCGACTGTTTTTCGTCCAGTTTTATTTTTATTTATTTATTTTCCCCTGAAAAAGCAGATCGCTCAACGGTGTCACAAAGAAAGGGAGAGGAATTGAGTGCCAGCCTGAGAAAGGCGAAGCTGCCTCTCTAAAGCATTTTGGTGGCTTTGTAAGTTTGGGGGAAAGGGGCGGGGGTGTCAATCAAGAATTATATCCAGAATACCCCAAGTGTTACAACTTACCGTATTTGTCGGCGTATAAGATGACTTTTTGCCCTGAAAAACATGCCTCCAAGTGGGGGGTCGTCTTATACGGTGAGTATATAACAAACTCTATATTTTGAGTGGAAATGTTGGGGGCTCGTCTTATACGCCCAGTCGTCTTATACGCCGGCAAATACGGTAATTGCAATTTAGCCCATAATTCCAAATTTTTTTTTGTTTGTATAATAATGTATCATAATTATTCTCTTTTATTATTTTACATTGTGCAGTCAGCCATATACCTAGATATTTAATTTTCTTTATTGTCTGTAATCCCGTTACTCTTTCTAATTCTATTTGTTGCAATTCCGTTAGATTTTTGGACAGGAGTTTTGTTTTCTGTCTATTAATTTTCAGACCTGCTATTTCCCCATATCTTTCTAATTCACTAATAAACTCCTTTCCTGTTTCTATTGGATCTGCAATAAAAAAGACCATATTGTCCGCAAAAGCTTGCAATTTGTATTCTTCTATCTTAACTTTTAGTCCTTTTATTTCCGGTTTTTGCCTGATTCATCTAAGAAGAATCTCGAGTGATAATATAAGAAGCAGAGGAGAAAGAGGACAACCTTGTCTAATTCCTTTTTTTTTATTTCTAAGCTCTGGGTAATTTTGCCATTCACTATAATATTTGCCTTCTGATTGGAATATATTGTTGTTATTATGTGTTTGAATTTAGTTCCTAAGTTCATATAAATTTGCTGTATCATGAATTGCCAGTTCAGGTTATCGAATGCTTTCTGAGCATCCAAAAAGACAAGTGATACTTGTTTCTCTGGGTGGGCATCATAATATTCCAGAATATCTATTACTGTTCTCAGATTGTTCCTAATTTGTCTGCCTGGCAAAAATCCACTTTGGTCTGAGTGGATGTATTCATTCAAAAGTCTCTTCAATCTGTTTGCTATAATGGTTGTGAATATTTTATAGCTGACGTTAAATAACGATATTAGTCTATAATTTTGGATTTGTCTTGTGTCCGTGCCCTCCTTCAGGTTTAGCGAGATAAGTGCATCCCTCCATGTATCCAGCATTTAACATCTATCTAGTAGATCTTCCATTATTTTATAAAATTCCCCTGGGAGACCATCTGGCCCTGGTGTTTTATTGTTTTTCTGGTTTCTAATTGCCTGATTTAATTCTACTATTGTTATCTCTTTAGTTAAATTTTCCTTCAGATCTTCTCTATCTTCTCCTCTCAAGTATTTCCTTATCTGTTCTTTATCTACCTCCTCTCTCTTATACAAATTCTCAAAATATTGGTATACAATCTTTTTCTTTCTTTCTATTGTATGATGGTGTTCTCCATTTTCATCTTGTAGTTGATGGATGATTCTTTTCTCTCTCTCTTAAGCTTATGAGACAGCCACCTTCCCAGTTTATTAGCTTGTTCAAAGAATGTTTGTCTAGCTTTTTTTAGATTTTTTACCATATCTTCTTGATCTGCTAGATTAAGTTTGTGTTTGGTTAAAGTTAATAGTTCTTTTAATTTAATGTTTTGTGGAATATTTTGTAATTTAGTCTCTAATTTCTTAATTGTTTCCTGTAGCTTATTTTGTTGAGCAAATTTTTCTTTGTTTCTTTTTGCTGAGTATGATATTATGATCCCCCAAGTAACTGCTTTCATGGTATCCCATAAATTCTGTGTCGATGTGTATTGTTTATTATTTTCCTTAAAGAAATATGTTAGTTCTTCTCTCAATTTCTGAACAAATTCGGTATCTTTTAATATTTGAGTATTTAGGGTCCACCTACGTCTTGTTTTCTTTCTACCTCTGCAGCTTATTTTAAGTGGGTTGTGGTCAGCCCAACAATTTGGTAAAATTTCTATGTCTTCCACTTCCTCTCGTATTTCTCCTCCCATCCAGGCCATATCAATATGTGACCATGATTGGTGTGGATTAGAATAAAAAGTGAATTGTTTTTTTTTCCTTGGTTTAGTTTTCTCCAAACATCTATCAAATTAAATTCTGTAAACATTTCAAGACATGCTTTTGGTAGTTCTCTTCTTTTCTTTCCTTTTTTCCCTTTTTTTCCTTTCACTTTTATAGTTTTTTTATAGCCTATTATTGAATTATAGTCTCCTATGATGCATATATTTCTTTGTTCTAATTCAATAATTTTTTTATGTAACATTTTGTAAAATTCTTGTTGGTTTTCAATGGGTGCATAGATGCATAGATTACTACTAATAATACTGGTTTGAGCGCTATCCACGCTTCCATCATCAAAATTCTTCCATTGGGATCTGCAAACATTAATTTCGCTTTTATCTCCTCTTTAATATATACAGCTATTCCCTTCTTTTTTCCCTTATCTGCTGGGGCAGTGTATAATTTCCCTAATTTGGGGGCATTCTAAATATTTTTTGTCCATTTTTTGAATATGTGTCTCTTGTAAACATGTTATCTCTACTTTTTGTTTACTTAATTTTGCCAATGTTCTTTTCCTCTTTATTGCCAAATTTAAACCATTTATGTTAATTGATAGTAAATGTATTTCTTCTCCCATTCTCTTAATTGTACCTAATTCTTGTCTTCTGCTTGCCCGTAGCAATCTTTGTGTTCTGGTTGTTGCTTTTTGGTCTTCTTGTTCCTGTTGTTGTTGATGATCTGTTCTTCCCATTCCTTGCTCTTCCTCTTTATTCTCTTGTCCCTGATGTTCCTCTTTGGAATTTGATTCAAGTTCCTCCTTGCTGCTCTGATCTTCTGGGCCTACTAGTTGATCATAGAAGTCCTCTGCCTTCTCTAGAGTATCAATTTTAATTCTCTTTTCTTCCCACGTAATAAGCATCCTTTCGGGAATCAGCCATCAAAAGAGAATGTTCCTTTTGTTCAATTGCGCAGCCAAAAATCTATAGTCCCGTCTCTGCTCCCTCACCCTTCTCGGGACCTGTTTCAATATTTGAATCTCCTTTCCCTTATAAACAACAGGTTCATCTCTCGAAATTCTATATACAATATCTCATACTTTTCTTCTTCTAAACCTTATGTGTACTTCTTTGGGGAGTTTATGTCGCCTGGCATAACTCGTGCTTACCGTATACACATTGTCCAATTCATTCAGTATTTCACTTTTGTCTCTTCCTGATGTATCTGCTAAGATTTCAGCCATTACCATTTCCAGATCTTCTTCCTTGGTTTCCACAACATTTTGGAATCTAAGATATGATGACGCTTGGTCCATCTAAAGGTGGATCAAAGAGTCTTCCATTTCTTTGTTTATTATTTTCATTTGCTGATCGACCCTTTCTAATCTTTTTCGGTTTGTTCTGTTCATTTTTTGACTTCTTTTATTTTATGTTCATTCTTTTCTAAGGCTTGTTGAATTGAGCCAACTTTCTCATCAAGTTTAGATATGTCCGATTTCATTTCATTTTTTAGTTTTCCCATTTCTTCTTTGATTTCATTTATATCTGCTCTCATTTCTGTATGATTCTTCATCATTGTATCCTGAAGCTTAAGCAAGTAATGTAAATAAAGTTGTTTGTATACTGATGTTAGAAGCAGGTTTCTGTTTTTCCGTCATTAGCATCTTGTCAATTTTTTGTGTGTGTCATGGGTGAAGCTACTGTCATTGAAGTTGTTGCCACCGGTGTAGGTTTTTCCCAGTCTTCAACATTGTGATAGTAATGCTTGTCATTTCTTTTAATATTTCAGTCTGTTTCCCTAAGATACTAAACAAGTTATCCCAAATTGTCATTAACTAATATGGATTGTTAAGATTATTATTAAGGTTTATGACATTACCAATGTAATTCTCCCAATTCTCAGAAGCTTATTCAAGTAATTATAAATTTTTCAGTTCTTTCAAAATCAACAACCCTTTATTAATATCCTAAATACACAATTTATCTTATCCATATAAACATATATAAACTATCCAGATACATAAATATATAAATATGTAAAAATATATATAAATAATGTATCAACTGTAAGTATAATAAATATAATAAATAGATATACAACAATCCCCTTTATTAATTAAGTAAACAATTAATTATCTTATTCAAATTTGTATAATAATATATGCCTATAAGTATTAATTATAGCTAAGTATTAAAAAAATTACTATATTGACTACAATCAAATACAATTAATTAAATACAACCTAAATTGATATGAAAATTTATATACAAATCTAATCAAGTCTTACTAAATTTATCTACTCTTAATTTCTTTAGAATAACTTGTAAAAAAAATACCACTCTACTAGCAGTTTATATAAATATGAACAGTTATTTCATTAAGTCTCCTGGGTGAATTTTATAATCAAAAAAGAAGGAAAAAGAAAAAAAGAGAAAAATAAAAATATAGGGGGACAAAAAACGTATTAATCATCCAACAATTCACCAGATAAGAGTCAAAATGCTGACTAATTGTTGTTCTTTTCAATGGATGTCTGCTGTCTCTACTTCAGCCACTTCTTTTATTTTCGTCACTTCCTTAGCAGAGTTCAATGATTGCTGTCCACACTTATCACAATCACTTCCTTTTGTTCTTTAAGTTAAAGAGGTTTCTCGGATCTTCACTTTCCCTTTCCCTCTTCTTTGCTCCTTTTTGGTTCATCACAGTATCTTAATACCTCTCTCAGGCAGTCTGTTGCTCCGTTTCTTTCCAATCGTTCTCACCTCTGCTTGTTCACCACCTCCGGAGCTCCGATTCGTCTTTTCTTGCCTCCTTCACTCTCTGCAATTTACGAACTTTCTTCCGAGCTGTTTCAGTTCTCCGCACTCTCTCTCCGCAAGTCCAAAACAGTCTCTGCCACAGCCTGTCTCCTATATTCCGTCTTCCTTACAGCTGGGCTGTTAGGACCTCAGGACCACCATTTGCAAATGGCAGCCTCTTGCGTGCTCGGCTCGAAAGTTTCCTCTTCATCGCAAGGGCAGTTGCCCTCTGCCGCTTCGCTCCTAAAGTATCCCCACATCGTCATGATTCTCTCCAGGATTCGTGTTCCCCACAGGATTGCTCCAGCACCAACAAAAGGGGATGAAAGAACGAGCCTGTTCTTCGTCTCCTCTCTTTGTCCTGATGTCACCACCAGAAGCCTCTGCTGTGCTGTTTCAAAGAGTCTTCTGAAGCCAGGGTTTGTGTCCTTCCTTCCTCTCCTTTTTTCCTCTTTCCCTCCCTCCCTTCTTCTGTGTATCTATCTATCCATTCATTCATCAATATATCTCATTCACTTTCTTCTCCCTCCCTCCCTCCCTCTTTCTTTCTCTCCCTTCCCTCTATCCCAATTTTCTTTGTCTATCCCTTTTCTTCCTCTCTCTCTTTTTCTTTCCCTTTTCTCTTTTTTTCTTTCTTCTCTCTTTCTCTCTCTCTCTTTCCCTGTCTTTCTATCTCTTCCCTTCCTCCTTCCCTCTCTCCTTCTAAAGCTAGGAGAGGAGACTCACCTGAAACACACACAGGCTTCCAATCACCCACCTGAAACAAACAAACAAACAAACAAACACACACACACACACACACACACACACACACACACACGCTTCGAAGCACCTGGCAGCATCGCTTATTATGAAGGTTCTTTCCAGACAGTCTCTGGTCCTGTGTTATCCGAAAAATCCGGCAGGCAAGGCTTCCGGGTCCAACAAAGGGGCTGCGGGTGGGACCCCTCCTGCTTTTGGGGAAAGGGCTGGAAACTTCAAGCAGGAGCTGTGGGAGAAGTGAGATGCAGGAAAGATGAGAAGGCCACCTCTGATTGGCTACCTTTTCCTCTGCCACCAGTCTCCTCCTCTCCTGCTTTTGGGGAAAGTTAAGGGCTGGGAAATTCAGGTGTGGCATGTGCTGCAACCTCACCCCCCCCATCCCCCACCCCCACTGGCAGCTCTGGGCTAGGCAGCTTTGCTGACTGCCTGAAACCTCCCCATGGCTGGCTGCCAGGGAAGGCAAACCAGGGCTGAGCCATTGTTCTTGCTGGGCTCCCTGCCAGCCCACATCCCACCCTTGTTACGAGATGCCTGCAGCTGCCCTGTGTTTTTTCTGTGCAGCTGGACTCCAGCTGTACCAAATAAAGAACACGGCATCTGGAGGCTTATTACCACCGTCTTTGCTCTGCTTCTCCAAAGCTCCGCTGCGGCTGCATTTTAGGCACCAGCCATGCAGGTCCACCCCATTGAGCCCAGTGCACTGGAGGGACTTGCCCAAGCAAGTCCAAGTGGAGTGGAGCAGCAGTCAATGGGGTGGACCTGCATGGCCAGTGTGTAGAACACTGCCACAGTAGCACTTTGGAGAAGCAAAGCCGATGGTTGGTAATTTTTGCTGCAAAAAGCCTCCTGATGCCATATTTTTTGCCACTTATTTTCTGGCCGGAACTGAGCCGGGAGCAGCGGCTGGAGAATTCTCCTGCCGGCAGAGGTGGCAGCTGGAAGATTCTTGCCAGGGGACAAGGACACGGTGAGACTCAGCTGGGAGTCAGAAAGCAGCTCCTGCACCCTGCCTGTTCCTTTTTGGTTCCTCCCTCCACATCGAAGTACCTTAAATGGACAGGCTGAGGTGGCTGCTTTCCAAGTAGTAGTGGAGCAAAGGGAAGGGAGGCAGAAAAGTTCACCCAAGCCTTCTCCTCCTTCTCAGGCATACACACAGCTCAAGGGGCACCAGAGGGACTCGCCCATGTGCCTTCTCCTCTCAGAAAGTCCTGGCATCATGTGTGCACATGTGAGGTCCCAGGTACCTTCTGCTAGAAGACGGCGTGTGGGCTACTGGCTCAGTTCCGGCTAGCAAAGCATCAGCAGCTGGGACTAGCTGCCCTGTTCTTCGCACCCCATTGCCTGCTGTGCCAGAGTAGAGGTACCTGCCCAGGCAAGTCCCTCCGGTGCAGCAGGCAATGAGGTGCACGTGCATGGCCAGTGCGAAGAACAGGGCAACTATGGCGGTGGGACTGAAACTCTTTTCTAGCACTTTTCAAAAGCAGAGGGCAGTAGTTTTCGGTGCAAGTATATATCAGCTGGGAGGCTTCTTGCACCGAAAAAAAAAAGGCAGCGGCTGCAGCCAACTCGTGACAAGGGGGGGGGGGGCGAGATGCAAGCTGGCGGGGAGCCCAGTGGCTCTCAGCCCTGGCTTGCCTTCCCTGGCAGCCAACCATGGGAGGAAGGTAATATGGTCGCAGCCACGGACGACGAAAGAGGTGGTCGTGGGGGAGGACGCAAGGAGATTAAGGGCCAGGCCAGGGCCTCTGAAGGAGGGGAAAATAGGTGACGCATCACGCTTAAAGGAGAGCGGGTATGACTCCGGGGCAAGGCTGGAGCTGGGGAATAATGCATTTCCCAACCTAGCTGAGGCAGCTGGCGGCTCCAGGACCTCAGGGAATAGCACATCCCTGGGGCCAAGGTGAAGGTTCAGTGGGTGGCATGCATTACTTACCTTTGGTGAGCTGAGCTGATCGGGCATCAACAAGGTAACTGGCGAGGCGATTAACTAGGCCACATGGAAAAGGCAACATATATAGGGCGGGGGTGGGCAGGGCAAGAAGCGAGCAGGTGAACGAGCAGTGAGTAGCAAGCAGCCAGAAGGGGAGAGCGAGTGGCGACCTGTCGACTGAGTTGGGGACGTGGCCAGCCAGAAGTCACTACCGGTTCGACGACCCACACCAAATTCTTGCTACCGATTTGCCCAATCCGGTGTGAACTGGCTGAATACCACCTCTGAGAGGGGCCCAAAACATTTTGTTCTTTCCAGAGTCACAGCAAGAGAAGGTAGTCACATTTTTTTTCAGCATGACAAAAACCTCTATTCATGTTTATTCCCATCTAAGGAAATAAAAATATATCATGAGAAGTTCAGCAATTAACTTTTTGCTGCTTTTTCATGGCAGCCCAAATGATTTTCACTTTATAGCCAGCCAACATGTAGAACTTGTGTTTCAGGAATTGAGCTTTTCATTACAATCATTTTCTCATAACAAATAAGACCGAGTAGGACATCCAGGCACTACACACAATTGTAACAGGGCAGGGATGCCTTCCTTGGTAATCCTCATGACAGATGAAGAGGAGATTTTGAAATGTGTTATGAATCATGGTTTGACTCTGATCTCTGCTGCTTAAGAAGGACAGCTGGAAGTATTTTTCATTCTCACCCACAGTTTAAGAAAGCAGGAGCACAATGCCGGGCAGCAAAGGATGACTGTGACTTGCCTGAAAGCTGCACTGGCCAATCTGCTGAGTGTCCCATGGACAGCTTCCAGAGGAATGGACATCCATGCCAAAACAACCAGGGTTACTGCTACAATGGGAAATGCCCCATCATGACAAACCAGTGTATTGATCTCTGGGGGCCAGGTAAGTCGACCTTAGGATTTCAGAATAGTGGTATTGTAAAAGACTAAGACAATCATTGCATTAAATATTTTCTCCTTTGTATTCTGTTCTATAACAGAGTTAGAAGGAGGCTTGGGGGTCTTCTAGTCCAACTCCCTACTCAAATAGGAAACCTTATACCATTTCCCATCTTTTCTTTAAAAATCTCCAGTGTTGCAGCACCTACAACTTCTGAGGGATTTGTTCAGATGGAATAATTTTTCAAGATGAAGTTCTTTCTTTGGAGGGTTTAGAGCTCAGCCCTCCAGATCTTTTGGTTTAAAGCTCCAGTCATCCCTAGAGAACAAGGCCAATGGTCCAAGATTCCCCTCCAGCCATTGATTTTCTGCATGGTCTTCTGCAAGTTGCATAAAAGCGGCTTTAGCTTTTGTGCCCATAAAATTCAACAAGCAAGTTAAATGTAGCACTGTATCAGATAGAGAATGATTCAGGCATAATGAGGATTAGATAAATAATGGGTTACAAAATAATAGGTTAAAAATAAGCAAATACTAATAATAGTGTCTTTAATCCTCTAAAATCTCTTAAGCCATTCTTTATCCTGCTGACATGTTACACTCTCAGGTATTTGTCCTGATTCCTCACTCCCCTTTACAGGTGTAAATGTGTCTCCAGATGAATGTTTTACGTGGAACCAGAATAGCCAAGGTTGTGGCTTCTGCAGAATGGAAAATGGTACAAAGATTCCATGTGCAGCAAAGTAAGCAATCTAAATTATTTCCTTCTATGATGATGATATAATATAAGAATAATAAGAAATATTTTAGGGTCTCCTCTGTGGGAATATGATTCGGTCATCTGGCTAAAACAGTAGAAATGTCAGCCAATTTCTGAATGGCTAATTTTCCTTTGTTTGCCATCTTGGGAAACTGCCTTTTAAAAGATTGTGTCAGAAAGGACAGATAGTTCTTGACTTACAACCATTCTTTTAATGATTTCCGAGAAGTGACTTACAACTGGCCCTTGCACTTACAACTGTTGCAGCATTCCTATAGTCATGTGGCCACAATTTGGGTGCTTGGCAACCAATATATATTTATGAGGACGGCAGTGTCCCAAGATCACATGATCATCATTTCCAACCTTCCGGCCAACTTCCAATAAATCAAAGTCAATAGGGGAAGTCAGATTTGCTTAACCACCATGTGATTTATTTAGCAATTGTAGTGATTGACTTAACAACCATGGCAAAATGATCATAAAATTAGGTGCAGCTCGCTTACCAACAGCCTTATTTAAAAATGGAAATTCTTCATGCATTTGTGGTCATAAGTCAAGGACTACACTATAATCAGCCTTTCCCTTGGGGCTGACATTACCCAGCTTGTTTACCCTGCATATTTCTGAATAAACCCTGGTTGATGAGTCATAAATCATGATTTAGAAATCACCATGGCTAAATTTGCACCACATGTTGGGGCAAGATACAGTGTTGCCAGAGCTAATCTGAAGAAAGGCCAGGCCAAGACTGATTATACGAGGAAGATTGAGGATAATTTTTATAACATGAGGCAGGTGTGGTGAGGGATTCAACAAATTACAAACCATCAACTGACCAATGTCATCCCTGCTGAGGGGGATGCTTCATTGGCAGAGGAACTGAATCATTTCTTTTCTCGCCTTAAAGTGGAGAAGTCAAAGACAGATAAAATACAACCACCAGCCAATTGTAGCCCCCAACCTCATTATGGAGGAACAGGATGTGAGGAGCATTCTGAGGGCTGCGGACCCTAGAAAGGCTGCTGGTCCTGACGGTATCTCTGGCCGAGTGCTGAAAGACTGTGCTGATCAGTTGGCTGGAGTCTTTACCAGGATCTTCAATCGGTCTTTATCCCAGTCCACTATTCCACCTTGTTTGAAGGCTTCCACCATTGTTCCGCTGCCAAAGAAGTTCCCTATCAATAACCTCAATGATTACAGACCAGTGGCACTCACTCCTATCATCATGAAGTGCTTTGAGAAATTGATCTGCCGGCACATCATTTCTGGTCTTCCGCATACATTTGAACACCAGTTTGCATACATAAGAAATAGATCTACAGAGGACACTATATCACTCTTCACACTGCTCTGGCTCAGCTAGAGCAGCGGGGGGAGGGGGGGCTATGTGAGAATGCTTTTGGTAGATTTTAGTTCTGCATTTAACACCATTCTTTCACATAGACTAGTGTCTAAACTCCTGGACCTTGGACTTTCTTATTCAATCTGCCTTTGGATTATGGATTTCCTGTCTGTCCACTCACAGAGGGTCAGATTAAGTAATCATACCTCTTCAGCCCTTATTCTTAACACTAGTACACCACCGGGTTGTGTGTTGAGTCCCTTACTCTATACTCTTAATGTGCATGACTGCATTCCCACTCACGCTAGTAATACTATTGCTAAATTTTCAGATGATACAACAGTGGTGGGACTCATCTCTGGGGGGGATGAGTCTGCCTACCGAGATGAGATGGACCGGTTGCTTTTGTGGTGTGAGACAATAACTTGGTCCTCAACACCAGTAAGACCAAGGAGCTTATAGTGGATTATAGAAGGAACAGATCAGACATCCAGCCCTCGCTTATCAATGGAGACCACGTGGAGCAAGTGGCCAATTATAAGTTTCTGGGTGTTACTATAAAAGAGGACCTGACCTGGGGTCATTGCAGGCCTGGTCAAAAGGGCCCAGCAAAGATTATACTACCTGAGACTTCTCAGAAAACAACAACTGAATGAAAAACTGCTGGTGACCTTCTACCGCTGCACCATAGAGAGTATTTTAACTTACTGCACCTCTGTAGGGTTTGCCAATTGCACAGTGGCATATAGGACAGCACTCCAGAGGGTTCACATCATTGCCCAGAAGATCATTGGTTGCCCTCTCTCCTCTTTGGAAGAGCTTTATAGCTCCCTCTGCCTTAAGAAAGTTCAGAACATTCTCAAAGGTCTATCTCCTCCTGGAAACCGTTTTTTTGAACTAATACCATCTGAAAGATAGCACAGAATAATAAAAAGGAGAAATATTTTATTTATTTATTCATTTGTTTGTTTATTTATTTATTTGATTTGTCAATCACATACAAGATAATAGGTATAAGTATATGCATAGTTATGAATACATGAAATGGGTACATATAAGAAAAATAAAAAAAATGAAAAATAAATATAATTTTACATATAAAAAATATAAGAAAAATAAAAGAACAAATAGTCTGAAAAACAGCTTCTATCCCAGGGCAGTAGCTCTTTTGAATTCTGCTGTGTAGTGCAGTATTGGTGTGGTGTCGGGGGTTTTCGGTTCAATGTGTGAAGCGTGAAGGATGTGTGTTTGTGTTTATTTTCATGGTCATGGTCATGATGTGCACTGAAGAGGGTGCTTAATTTTGTTGTATGAGGTGCAATGACAATAAAATACACTAACTAACTAAACATTAAGCCACATTTTTTTTTAGTGATTTGTATAAATCCAGGCTTGCTTTCGGCTCTTACACAAACACACAGACCCCTGTGCCATTGCTTCTTGTTAAAACAAGGGAACTTCTTATCTTATACAGCCCTATTTCAATCTTTATCCCTTTTTGCTCTCATATTTTTATTAGATTGAAATAGTATTCAGTTTGTTCCTTCTCTTTAATTGCAAGTGTTAACCTATTCATTTCTGCACATTCTAATATTTTCCTGATCACATTCTCTTCAGAATCTCTACACTTTTCCAGTTTTCTGCAAATTCAATTCTAGCTGCAGTTAATACATGAAAAATCAAATATACATTCTCTTTACTGTAAGTTTCAAGTAATAATCCCAACATAAATATTTCAGGTTTTAAATCAAGATGCTGTTGTATCATCTTTTCCAACCATGTATGTATTTGTATGTTTTCTTTATATGTGGTTGACATTGTTAATATATAGTTTCTATCCCACAGTTTCTGCCATTTTATCTAATTCTATTGTATAACCATTTTTTTTTTGCCTATGCTATCATTGTCTCCTTCACTTGTTCTTCTTCCAATTTAATACCCAATAAATAGCTGTACAGGTTTTTTTTTATCAATCTTTCTTCTCTTCCTGTTAAAATCTTATTCAGTTCTGTCAATTCTTTATAAAAACCATATAATTTAGCATCTTTTTCATATCTAGACTATATTTGCACTTGTGAATACCAAACCATATCAATCCCTTGCTCATTCAATTTTCGTTTGGTTTTGAGCTCACCTTTTTCATTCAAAATATCTTTATATCTAATGATATTTCCCATATTAATAACATTTGGATGAATAAGTGCTTCCATTGTAGAAAGCTAAACTGATATCTTCAAATAATGCTATTCTCTAATTTTCTCCCATACTAATAATAAAGCATTTCTAATATAATGTCTTTGAAAGTAACCATGTATCTTACTTTTCCCATACCATAAGAAGGCACGCCAACCCAATTGCAAACCACGTCCCTCTAAAGTCAATAATCTTGTATTCCTCAATACAATCAATTCTTTCCTCCATGTTAACACCGCGGCCTGGTAGTATAATTCCCAATTTGGTAATCCAAAACCTCCTCTAGTTCTTGTATGCTGTAACATTTTAAAGTTAAATCTTGCTTTCTTCCCTTGCCAAATATATTTTACTATTATTTTGTTGAGATTCTCAAAGTATTTTTTTTTTAATTTTGTCTGAATTGTTTGAAACAAATACAATAATCTTGGCAATATATTCATCTTAATTGTAGCTATTCTTCCTATTAACAATAAGTGCAAACTTTTCCATTTTTACAAATCTATCTTAATTTGTTGTAACAGGCTATAATAATTATCTTCCTTGATCGTTACACATCTTGCTGTTAATTAAATCCCTAAATATTTTACTTTCTTAGTAATCTGGATATCTAATCTCTTCGTTAACTCTTTTTTTTTTTTGCTTCTCTATGATATTTTTCACTAAAATCTTAGTTTTTTTCTCTATTTTCAATCCTGCCACTTCACTATACTCTTCTATTTTTTATTATTAACTTAGGCCCTGCTTCCTGTGGATCTTCTAAGTCATCTGCAAATGCCTGTAATTTGTATTTTTTCTTTTTTCTTTTCATAACTTTTATCTCCTTATCTTGTCTAATATTTCTATGTAATACTTCCAATATCAATACTAATAATAATGGCGACAAGGGGCATCCTTGTCTTGTACCCTTCTTAATATTGACCTTTTCAGTCATATCTCCATTTACCATCACCTTTGCGGTTTGTTTATAATATATTGCCTTAATCATTTTGATGAATGTCTCCCCAAGTCCATTGCAGTTCACTTATTGAAGCCTTCAGGCATCAAGGAAAACAAGCCATTTCTCTCGGATGGTCTAGATCCAAATGTTCAAAATATCCATGTTGTCTTATCTTTAGGAAAAAGCCATTTTGATCTGAGCGTATAAATTGATTTAAAAATCTCTTTAGTCTTTCTGCAATTATTGAAGCAAATATTTTATAGTCCGCATTCAATAAAGATATCAATCTATAGTTTTTTACCCATTGTATGTCTCGGTCTTCTTTTGGTATGAGCGTAATATATGCTTCCATCAAAGAATTTGGTGCTTTCGCTTCTGACAGTAGTTCATTGAATACTTCTAGTATTGAGTTACTTAAAGAGTATTGGAAAGTTTTATATAGCTCTGCTGGTAGTCCATTCGACCTGGTGTTTTGCCATTCTTTTGTCTTTTAATTGCTTTTGTTAAGTCCACCATTGTTATTCTTTCTTCTAATGCTACTTTAACTGTTTCTGGTATTGTAGGTAATTCCGTTTCTTCTAAATATTGTTTAAATATTGCCACATTTCCAACAGCTCACCGAATTGTTGGGGAGCATTTTTGCAAGTCTTGCTGATGGTAAGTGCCGGCAATAAAACATTTTGTACAAATTCTCCTTGTAAGTTACTGATAAAGTTAATTTATAATTTATTGACCATAGGTTTTCCCCATCTTCCAAATTGATGTTGTATCCAAAGTTTTTGGCCCAGGTTATCATTGTTTCCTTCACATTTTCTTCTTCCAATTTATAACTCAACAGATATTTATACATTTTAGAGATTGTTTTTTCTCTCTGGCCCTTGTAAAATTGTATATAATTCTTGTTGTTCTAAGTATATCCCATACTGTTCTATATCCTTCTTGTATCTAGTCTGTATTTGTAGGTATGGCCACCAGCTTATTTGTATTCCTTGTGTCATCAGTTCCTGCTTAGATTTTAATTCCCCTTGCTCATCCAATAATTCTTTATAATTCCCTGCTTTGTCTAGATCTAAAACATTTGGGTATAACATTGCTTCCATGATTAGCAACCAGATTGTGACCTTTGTGTAATTATTTCATTTTAATTTTCCCTATACCCCTAATAATGTATTTCTAATTTGGTGTCTTTGGAAATATGAATGAAATTTACTTTTCTCTTCCTACATGAATGCATGCCTGCCAATTTGCATGTCATGTCCTTCTAATGTCAATAATAGTTTATTCTTTACGTTTATCCAATCTTTAATCCATACTGCAGTTGCGGCCTGATAATAGAGTTCCCAATCTGGAAGTCCAAAAAAATTGTCTCTTGATTGTATAGTTTTTCATAATAGTTTTGAATTATTTACTTTTTTTATCATTTCAATGGTGAAGAGTCCCTTCATCATCTATTATTTGATAAATCAATTTCTTTTCTCTCTCCTCTATATGTCAACCATCTTCCTGGCATATTAGCATTTTCGAAAAAGGTTCTTTAGATCTTTTAATGTTTTGTGCTAGGTCTTCTTTATCTATTAAGTTCAACTTATATTTTTAAAAGTCCATTTGATTCCTTTTTTGTGGATTTTTTTTGTAATTCCATCTCTAACCTCCTATATTCCTCTTCTAATTTCTTTTGAGTTTGTCTCTTCTTTTTATTTCTCTTTCCCACATACATTATAGTTAGTCCTCTAATATATGCCCTTGTTATATTCCACTCATTTTGTAGTGAAAGTCCTTCTTGTTTATTCTCTTTAAATAAAAAGTCCAGTTCTCTTTCCATAAAGTGAGAAAATTCCTTTTCTTTTAATATTGATTGGTTCATTGTCCATCTTGACTTCTTTTTTATCTCCTCCTTGCAACTTTTATCAGATTATGATCTGCTCAAGTACTTGCTTCAATATTTATTTCTTGTGTATTAGATATTAACTCTGCTAATATCCACATCATATCTATTCTGGACCAAGACATATGTCTATTTGAGTAGAATAACTGTTGATTTTTCTTGGGATGAGTTTCTCACCATGCATTTTGAATATCTAATTCTTCCACTATTAAAAAAAAAAAAAGGCTTTTGGAAGTGTTTGCTAGCTATTTTTTTTATTTTTATGGTTTTATGGTCCAATTCCACATCCACAATTGCATTGAAATCTCCTGCTTTACATATATTTTCATACTCCAATTCTATTATTTTCTTATGCAATTTACCATAAAAATCCTTTTAGTTACTATTTGGTGCATATATTGCTACTAAAACATCTTTGTTTTAATTCATCGTTGTCTCCACCATCAAAATCCTCCCTTCCTCATCTGTCAATTTTTTTTAACGTTTATTGTCTCTTTGATATATAGTGCTACTCCCCATTTACTTTGTTGTGGAAGAGAGGCATATAACTTCCCAATTTTAGGATATTCCAGTACTTTATGATTGTGTCGTTTTTTGATGTGAACTTCTTGTAAACCAATTATGTCCAATTTTAGTTTTTCTAATTTGGTTAAAGTCCTTTTCCTTTTTATTGCTGAATTCAGTAAATTGACATTAACTTTATTTCTTCTTCCATAATTTTACCTATAAATGGGTTTTGCTGCTCTAGTCGCTCTTATCTCTCTTACTTCTTTTGCCTTTGCTCCTTCTCTTATTGCTATTTCCTCCAAATTTCTTGCATCTTCTTTTTGTTGTATATCTCTCTCTCTCTCTCCTGTGGATTCTTCTTGATGTTTATCCTCCCTCTCGTGTCTCATTCTCACTTCCTCTTGTGATCTCAATTGCTGATCATAGAATTGCTCCGCCTTCTCTATTGAATCTAATCTATGTCTTTGCTCCTGCCAGGTGACCAATATTCCCTCTGGTATCAACCATCTAAAATTGACTCCCTTTTTAATTAGATGTATTGTCAAAAACTGGTATTCCTTCCTTAGTTCTCTAATTCTTCTTGGGATTTGTTTTAGAACTATTATTTCTTTCCCTTTATATTTCAAGGGATCATCTCTCGCTCTCTGCAGAATCTCTGTTTTTATTGCTTTCTTGGTGAATCTCACATGAACCTCTCTAGCAAGTCTATTTCTTATCGCATATCTAGTATGCACTCTAAATATCTCATCAATCTCAGCCAATTTTTTTCTCTAGGCACCTCCAAAGCCTCCACCAACAGTTCTGCCATGATCTCTGCTAAGTTTTCTCCATTTTCTTCTTCCATGTTCTGAAACCTCAAATAATAATCTGTCTATTCATCTCTAATTATATTATTGTACTTTCTGTATTTTGAGCTGCCATCGTAAGTCTGTAATCCGCCTCTCCCACTCTTTTTTCTGTTAGTTCAGCTTTCTCTTCTACTTTTTGTATACATTGTTCAGTTTTCACCATCATTTGTTGAAAGTTATCTATTTTTTCTACTTTCTCTATTTTCCCTTCTACTTTCCCTATTCTTTCCTTCATATCCTCATGGAGTGCCTGTATAATGGTTTTTAATACTGTTTGCATCACATTTGCTTTCTCTTGCTGTAACATGGCATCCAAAGACCTCTGACCAGCTGGACTGGAAGTTGCAGATGATGATGCTGAAGATGATGCAGAATTTGCTTTCTTCATTTTATAATGTTTTAGTATTTGTAATCCACCAACAGTAAAATGTATAATTCTGTTATAATTAAGGAAAAAGTAAAAATATAAATTATAATCCAAATCCAAATATTGACATTCTTTGGGACCTATCTTTTTCTTCAGGTTCTTCAAACCCTAATCTATTTTTTCTCAGAAGAAAAGGAATTAATAGAATAGTAAGTTGTAATCCAAGTAAGTCCACCAAGCCCAAGCGTTCAACCAGCCAGTTATTTTATATCGAAAAAGAGAGTTCACAGAGCAAGAGAAAAATCAAAGAGAAGGGGAGATATTTTACTGTTCAGCTTTTCTTTTGCTTTAACTGTTTTGTTTTCATTTATGTTCCAAGAGCCACACTATTTGAAAAAGACAGAGAAAAAGAAAAGTTCCAGTTTTCCACTCTCTGTCTTAGTTCTTCAATCAAAACAGCTGCTTATTTTTGTATTCTCAGGCTCTCAAGGTTATGTTTATATGCTTGTATATTTTCTCCTTTCTCTCTTATGTCTTCCAATTTTAACTTTTGCCTATAAATGGCATTGTTGCTCTGCTTCTCTCTTTTCTTTCTCCTTTATATTGTATATCCCACTGCAAATTGTAAAATATGTTATATATGATAATACCCAAACAAAGCTGAATACCATATATATATATATATATATATATATATATATATATATATATATATATATATATATATATATATATATATATAAGTTTCTATATAATCAGTTTTACAATATTCCAAAAGTTTCTAACTTAAAAATATTATATTTTAAAGTACCCAGTCTGGTTTTCTAAATATGCTTTTTCAACAAGTCTGTTACCCAACCTCCTATTCCAATAATGGCTCTTAAAGCTTTCTTTGCTGCTTTTCTTCCAGAGGTGGAATAGAAAAACTAATTCCACCTGTACTTTGGGTCTCACTTTCACTCAGTTGTTTCCCAGGGAGCTCTTTCTTCTATAAATATTAGAAATTCAGAGTTGAAAGTCTCTCACCCTGATCGATCACACCGTCTTTCTGTCTTATCTCTTCTTCCAGTGGCTATCCCAGCTTCATAAGGGCATGCAATGGCCACCTTCCCTGGCTGCCGAGTTGGAGAGCCTTCTCCAGATCAATCAGGGAGATTGTGGGCTTCCTGAGGACAGCAGAGTGTGCTCTCTTCATTTGCCACCCCTCTGAGGCAATTTAGATCCATTTTGACCTTCTGGCAGCTCGGATATCAGTGGTCCCACAGAGCTCCCGTGAGGCACATCATATCACTGTGACATTAGCCCACCCACCCACCCCACTTTCAGGGTTTTCCAGGTGGACAATGGATGCATTACTTGCTCTTAAGATAAGGATCCTGAGTCACTCATCTTCACCTTTAAAATCAGGGAAATCACCATGAGCCAGTTGGAGATACAGGAACTGTGGTTTGTCTATTTTGTTCCAACCTTGAAACAC
The DNA here is from genome assembly GCF_049901735.1 of Notechis scutatus. NCBI lineage: Eukaryota > Metazoa > Chordata > Lepidosauria > Squamata > Elapidae > Notechis > Notechis scutatus. Next base: position 7,610,953 of record NC_142015.1, read on the forward strand.
CTTATGAGATTTTTCAGTTATGCGTTAGGGGCAACTAGTTCCTACTGAGGCTGAGCAAACTTCTGGTTCTCCATTTCTAATTAAACAAAAACACATAAAGGTTAATCCAAGATTAAGATTGTTAGCACAGTCACTCATGCCCCAGTTCCAGCTGGACTACTGCATAGGAAAGCATTGCGGTCGGCCGGCGGTTGCATCCCCTTGGCCACCCAGGCGGTGGTGCCGTTTGAGGGCGAGGTGGGGTCCGGAGAGGGGGGGGCGCCCCCCTGGCGACCCCCTTCCCAGGAGGGGGCGGTCCGTAATGGCCGCCAGAAAAGAAAAGAAAAGATTTATAATGGCTCTTTCTGTTGAGGAACTAAGAAAAGAATATGAGCAAGCAAAAAAAATGGTAAAGATGGTGTGGAAGAAGCTTTCCTTTTCTTAGAAATGGCGCTTACTAATTATCAACAAACATTACAACAGATGAAGACAGCAGAGGAACAAGAAAGAAAGGAAGGAGCCATCTTTAATGAATCTCAGAATTTGATCCAGAAAGAAGGAAGAGAGAAAGAAAAGAAAAGAAGAGAAAAGAAAGAAAACTAAAGGACTTAAGGACTTAAGATCTAAAAAAACATTTAAGAAAGGGAAAAATAAAGTGCAAAACCAATATGATGATAGTAAACAAAAGGGAAAAGGAATACGACAGAGAAGGGAAGCCGGTAAGGCAGAGGCTAGAAGAAGGGGGGTAGAAAGGTTTGTTGGGAGAAGAAAGAAAGGGAAAAGGTGGAGAAAAGCTACAATGTTTTGAAATTAAATGAAAAAAGGAATTTTTATGGATAATGGATAAAGTATAATTTTTTTTTAAAAAAAAGATTTTGCAAGGTACATAAGATGAGATGGTAGTATTGCAATGGTTTAAGAGTTGACAAGAGATTAAAATGTTAAAATGTTTAAAAATGATTGGCTTTAAAACTTAATAATAGGAGAGGTTTAGAATATTGTTTTAATTAAAGAGTTTAATAAAATTATGGTATTGATGTTATTATAAAATTTTTATTATAGTATTTTTTTTTTAATATTTGGATTTATTGTCTAATTATGCACTTAATTGTGTTGGATGTATTAGTTAGATAGAATGTACCAAGCAAAATCTGATTGGGTATTAGATATTATTTTAAAGATTAATTTGATTAACTTAGGGGAGATAGAAAGGCATCATACTCTGATTAATGATTTCAGGAGAAACTGGTTTTCTTTTTTTTCATAAGGAATGAGACAAAGGGATGATAAAAAATGGACAAAAGATACAAATATAATGATTCAAACTAAGATGATTAATTAAGGTAGAATTAAGAAGTGTGAAATATGTGGAGAAGTTAATATAGAAGGCTTAGAATGGTAAATAAAATAAGTAATGATATGTAAGATGAGCATGAATATAATTGAAGTCCATGAAGAGAGAGACACCTGGGTCCAAGTTACTTTCCAAAAAGATTTTTTTATGTTTTGTGTGTTGTGTGTATATGTCTTTTTGGGGGAGAATTAGTAAAAACTTGTAGAAATATAGAATGAGAATAATGGTAACTAAGTCAGAAAGAAACAGATGAAATAATAATAATGATATTGAATAAGAGTAAAGAGAAGTAAAGAGAAATTGAATAAGAGGTTTTGGTATGTTATATGGAAATGGTTTAAAACAGAATCATAATTTATCTGACTTGTTAAATTTACAATGGAAAAAGGTTTAAACATGTAATGAATAATGATAATTTGTGTGTTTTAAAAATTAATAAAACTTGTTTAAAAAAAAAAAAAGGAACGATACTGGAAAACATAATAAAAAACCAGATCTGCCAACATCTAGAAACAAGTAAAGTAATAACTAGCAGTCAGCACCAGTTTGTTAAAAACAGATCATGCCAAACCAATTTTATTTCATTCTTCAACATAGTGCCTAATTAGTAGACCAGCAAAATACTGTGGACATAATATATTTACATTTCAGCAAGGCATTCAACAAAGTAGACCACAACTTACTTCTTAGTAAGCTAGAAAAAAAGTGGAATAGATAGCACCACCACTAGTTGGACTCGTAACTGACTGACAAACCGTACTCAATGAGTAGTCCTTAATGGGTCTAAGTCTACATGGATGGAAGTAAGCAGTGGGGTTCAACAAGGTTCTGCGTTAGGCCCAGTACTCTTCAATATCTTCATTAACAACTTAGATGAGGGAATAGAAGGGGACCTTACCAAATTTGCAGATGATACTAAGCTGGCAGGAATAGCTAACACCCAAGAAGATAGGCTCAGGATCCAGATGGATCTTGACAGACTAGAACACTGGGCTGTATCTAACAAAATGAAATTCAATGTAGAGAAAAGTGAAGTCCTACACTTAGGCAAGAAAAGCCAAAAGTGCACATATAGATGGGTGAAACAAGGCTCAATAGCAACAAATGTGAGAGGGACCTTGGAGTCTTAGTGGACAACCAGCTAAATATGAGCCAGCAGTGTGCAGCCGCCGCCAAAAAAGCTAATGCAATCCGAAGTTGCAATAACAAAGGGATACAATCGAGATCAAGTGAGTTACTAATACCACTCTATAAAGCCTTAGTAAGACCACACCTAGAGTACTGCATCCAGTTTTGTTCAACACATTATAAAAAAGATGTTGAGACTGTAGATCTAGAAAAAGAACAGAGAAGAGCATTTAGGGGACTGGAGAGTAAAACATATGAAGAATGTTTAGTCTAGTGAAGAGAAGGACCAGGGGAGACATGGTAGCAATCTTCCAATTTTGAGGGGCTGCCACAGAGAGGAAGGAGTCAAGCTATTTTTTAAAGCACCTGTAGGCCAGACAAGGAATAATGGATGGAAACTGAACAAGGAGAGTTTTAACCTGGAAATAAGGAGAAATTTTCTGACAGTGAATACAATCAACCAATGGAACAGCTTGCCCTCAGAAGTTGTGTGAATGCCATCACTTGAGACTTCCAAGAAGAGACTGGACTGCCATTAGTCAGAAATGGTGTAGGGTCTCCCGCTTAGGCAGGGGGTTGGACTAGATGACCTATAAGGTCCCTTCCAACTCTGATTATCTGTTATCTGTTATAGGGCTACCCTTGAAGAGCATTTGGAAGCTACAACGGGTACAGAAGGCAATGCCACTTACAGTCCCGGAGGCCTCTGGCATGGCATACATGACACCAATGTTACACAAGCTGCACAGATTGCCCATCATCTTGTTTGTTTAATTTTTAACTTTTATTCCGATTATAATTCTTTTTAGCAATTTCTAACCTTTTATTATATTGTAGGTCACCCAAGAGATAAGCAAAAGAGCAGGCTTCTCATTACTCCATTCTTTTTAATTAGAATGAATTCACTGTTTTCTTTTCAGGGATGTAAAGTGTGGCAAGTTATTATGCGAAAAGGGAAACGCGACATGCATCTGCTTTCCTACAACAGATGACCCAGATTATGGAATGGTTGAACCTGGAACAAAATGTGAAGATGGAAAGGTTAGTAAAATATTACCTCTAACCTATGTGCTCGGATTCCAAAGGTTGATCACTAAAAATGTAACAATAGATTTTGCTGGTTTATATTTTCCACAGTACAGTGAATCTGCATAGAAGGAAAAGTAATCCTCTAGCCCAGGGGTTGCCAACCTTTTGGACCTCAGTGACTACCAAACTCATAATTTTAAATCCCAGGGACCATTAACCGGTTTTGTGGGTGTGGCCTATTTTGTGGTTGTGGCTTGGTGGCCATGTGACTGGCTGGCTTGTATGTAAATATTACAAATATTTATATAAATATAAATATAAATATTGATTTTTTTTATAAAAAAGAGCAACTTTTACCCAAAATCAGGCAAAGCGGGCAGGCAGATTGAGTTGCTCACAGAATCACAGATTCATTCAGAGATCTATCTATCTGACATCGGCTAGCTCAGTCTGTCACATAAAATTTGCTTGAAAGAAATCTCATAAAATTAACTCACAACACACCATGTATGTAAATATTGAATTTTTTATTTAAAAAAGAACAACTTTTACCCAAAATCAGGAAAAACAGGCAGGCAGATTGAGTTGCTCACAGAATCATTCAGTGATCCATCTATCTGCCATTGGCTACTTGAGTTTGTCACATAAAATTTGCTTGCCGTGAGTCTGCACTGAATAACAGAACCTTCAGTCCTAAGGGAGGTTCGGCTGTGCTTAAAAGCAGAGGCAAAGATCTAAAGACTAGCTAAAAAGCAAGAAATGCAACAATTTCCTGCTTTCTATCTAATCTAAATCTCCCAGCACAGCAGAACAGCTGATGGTTGGAAAAAGGAAAAATAGCAACTTAGCAGGCAAGTTTGCCAGGTAAGGAGTGAGTGGGCGGGGAGGGTTCCCACGGGCCATGTGGGTGGCTCAGCCTTGTGTTTCTGTGCAGCCTGGATTAATTGCTTTGGGGGGGGTGCTCTGGGGGTGACATTTCTCTGAGGCCCACCAAAATTTTCTCGTGGCCACTGCTCCAGCCTTCTTTTGGTTTTCTTCTTTTGTTTTTCCTTCAAACAACCACAACAAATGAGGCGAATGTCCAGGGCTGTTTCTTTCTTCTAAGAACAAAATGCCTGGCCTTCTCAGAGCCTTGTGCTTCTCCTTTGCAAGCACTTTCTCAACAGACTGTCAAGAGACAATCCTTTCTCTTAACTTGTAGGTATCTTCATAGGGAAGGTGGAAGAGAGAAATGAGAAAATCAGGGCAGAGCTGGTTGTGGCCTAAAGGCAGGGGTGGGATATGAAGGGTTAACAACCGATTCAGGAATTACGAGTTTCCCTGCCTGCTGTGAGTTGTGCACCTGTCAATCATCATGAGCACATCATTAGCATGCTGCTGCCGCCACTGCTGCTGAGAAGCAGCCTTTGAAACAGCCCTCTTTTCTTGTTTTTATAACTGCAGCTGTGCCTCGTTCAGCAGCTGAAGTTGAAAAATCAGGAAATAAAGATCAGGTAACAGCCCGGGTGGGTGAGTGGGCAAAAACATCAGCAGACATAGAACCGGTTCTTTTTCTGCTGCTCTTCAGTGCTACCAGTTCTACAGAGGTGGACAGAACTGGTAGAAACCTACCCCTGCCTAAAGGACACCAGTTCAATGAAGCCACTTAGATGTGCTAAAGCAACCCCAAAGCTTATGTGAAAGGATTAGGAATCACTTCCCCCTGTTTTTTTGTACAATGTAGAACCTTTAAAAAGTTTGGGTTAGTTCTAAGGAATGGCAGAGTTTAGTTGTGTAGGAAAGTGCTTTCATATTCTATTGATAAACTCTTACTTTGACTTTCAGGTGTGCATCAACAGGCAGTGTGTTGATGTGCAGACAGCCTACTGATCAAGCACTGGCTTCTCTCAATTTGATTTTGGAGATCCTCATCCAGAAGGCTTCCCTCAAGTCCAAAGAGACCCATCTGTCTTTATCCTATTAGTAAATCACTCTTAGCTTTCAGATGGTATCTGAAATTTGCAATATTTCTTCTCCATAATTTAATCAGATAATCTTTTGCTATAATCAGATCTTTTCCCTGCCACAAAGCTCCATGGTCATGTACAGCACCAAAAGCTTATTTGCTGAAAGAAAAAAAAATGGCCATTTTACCGTTTGCCAATTGCAATTCACATTTAATGCAACAAGCTCTGCCCTTTGAGCTGGCATATTCAAAGGCAATGCTCCCTCTCCCAAAATTATACGCTGGCTTTCCAAGAGGTAGCTGCTTCCATCAATAAACTATCCTCATTCTACATTTTGTAAAGGCTCATCTTTCAAATCTGGTTTGCTGAAGTAAACCACATCAAGAACTTGCATGCAATCAGTGGTAAACCATCCAGGTGAATTATCTACTGGTACCAAAGTTGGATTTAGATTATTCATAGTCACCTGTCTCATTCTGAGACAGTCTGTCTCATTCTAGCTCAGAAAGAGCCCCTAAGTATAAATCATTCACATATTGCAACACACTTGCTTTTCAAAAGGCAACTGGACTTCCTTGGTTTTTCCTTGAAAATGTTTCACTTCTCATCCAAGATGCTTTTTCAAGTCCAGTTGCCTTTTGAAAAGCACCTCTGAAACAACCATGACCTGGATGATTGAGAATCTCCATAGACACTGCAACACAGTGCTATTTGTTCCTGATTGGGGGTCCATCTGAGTAGCTCAGAGCCAAGAGCTCTTGAGGGGGAATAGAGAAGGCATCCTTTAAGTCCAATATGGTTAACCATACAAAACAAAGGTGAAATCAAAGAAATCAAAGTAGGATTTGATACTGTAGGGTGAATTGTCACTGTGAGTAAATTGATAATTCTCAAGTCCAGAACCAGATAAAAAGACCCACCATGTTTCTTAATTGGCAGAGCTGAAAATTGAAATAAGTTTTCCCTTTCTTGAGAAGATCATATTGTAGGAAGTGATTAATGATTGGCCTCAGTCCTACTCTAGCTTTCTCCGAAAGAGCATACTGTTTAATTTGCAGAGGTTCCTCTCCTGGTTTCAGAGCAATTTCCACAGGAGGAATATATATAGCTCATCCTGGATTGCTTGTAGCCCAACCCCATGACATAACTGCATTTAAGATAGACTGCCTTGGATGAAGAAGCTGTTGCTTGAGTGGGGATTTCAAGACAAGCAATAGGAGTCTCCAGTTGGCAAAAACATCATGATTTTTCCTTGATCAAAAGAAAGAGTGACTTGCCATTTAGAAAGTAAGCCATATCCCAAAAGTGGAGTCGGGAAATCATGCACATTCAAAAAGCCATATGTCAACATCCATTCCCAAAGGTAACCCAAAGGGTTGATGTGGGATTGTCCTGAAGCTCTAACAATAGGTATAAGATGATTAGATTTAAGAGCCAGTGATTTAGTGATTACAGAATGTGTAGCACCCATATCCCAAGGAATTAAATATTTTCACCTCCTACCATAGCAGATATCAAGAGCTGGGGAGGCACTAGGGCCGTTTGAAGACTCCACCCCTGGCTGCTTCATTCTTTGTCTTCCAGCATAAGAAAATATGGCTGGTAGGCAAGTCCCCTGTTTGAATTCAATGGCCCTGCATCTTGCCAATGTCTTATTTCAGGGGTATCAAACTCAAGGATCAGGTACCAGATCTGGCCCATTGGGCCACCCTGGAAACAGTGAAGGACTGGCCTGTGGTGCCTCTGCCAGTGAAAATGGAGCTTGGGAGAGTTGCTATATACACACACTATACTATACTATACTATACTATACTATACTATACTATACTATACTATACTATACTATACTATACTATACTATACTACACTACACTACACTACACTACACCACACCACACCACACCACACCACACCACACCACACCATACCGCATCACACCACACCACGATACATTACCATACAATATAATACGATATGATACGATACAATACAATATAATATAATATAATATATATGTTGAGGTAATTCCCCATTAGGAGAATGAGTGCACACAGGGAGATGTAGTGAGAGTGATGTTGAATAACACACAACCAGCACACAGATACACTGAATAGTAAAATGTAGGTTTTACTTCCAGTAAATGGTTAAGCAATGTAGAACAAACAGTCCAAGTCATACAAGGTTAAAGCAGTCAGTTTTCAGTCCAGAGGTAACGGTACAAACATTCCATGTGAACCAGAGTAAGCACTCTAAATTATTTCCTGCTATGATGATGACCTCATTTAAGGATAATATAAAAATGTTTTCAGGTCCATATCTGGGAACCTGATTCTAATTCCCGCTAAAACAACAAGTGCGAACCAATTTCTGAATGGCTAATTTTCCTTTGTTTTCCATCTTGAGTTACAAGAGGAATATACCCTTTTATATCCCATTTGGGTTAAAAGCGGGGTATAAAAGGAGTTCCTTGAGGACAAAAGTGCCTTTTAAGAGACTGTATAAGAAAGTACAGGTAGTCCTTGAGTTACAACCGTTGTTTAATGACTTCACAACTTGTCCTTGCCCTTACACTGTTGACAGCATCCCTATAGTCATGTGATCAAAATGCAGATGCTTGTCAATCAACATGTATTTATGAGGGTTATGCAGTTCTCTTCCAGCTTCCAACAAGAGAAGCCAAGCCGGAAGTCAGATTTGATTAAGAACGATGTGATTCACTTAGTAGTTGCAAAAACATCATAAAACCAGCTGCAAGACATTGAACAATAGACTTGTTTAGCAATGCAAATTCTAGATCCTTTTATAGCGATAACCTCATATTGGTGTGGCAAGATGTTGAGGCAGGAGCAAAAGCAGAGAAGGCCATCCTCCTGGATGCGGGCCAGCTGGAATAATTGGGCTGACAGGACCTGCAGCATGCCTCTGCCAGCACGAGTGGGATGGGCCAATCCCAGTGGGATGAGATCAAGTAACTTGGTTCCATGTGCCATGATGAAGGGCTTTAGAGGTGATCACTGACACTTTTGACTGCACCCAGAAGCAGATCGGCAACCAATAGAGCTCGCAGAGCAGCAGAGCAGTGGTATTACAGGGGCCATTTTGATCCAGGAAAGGCCTCATCTGGTGCATCTCCTAGCCAAGACTGTCTCCTGCTCCAGGAGAATCCCCAAGTTTCAGACTGAATCTGTTTGAGGCAGAGCAACCCCATCCGGAGTCAAAGATGAAAAGTCCTGGATCCTGGAGCCCCGTGTACCCAAATCCATTTGGTCTTGCCAGGATTCACTTGAAACAATGCCTCTGGGTGGCATTCTGAGGACACAATAAGAGCAGAGAAATACTGCTATCTCATCACTCTTATTGCCGTGAGGTAGGCCTCAACAATGGCTCTAAGTCATGTCTCGTCAGAGTCATCCCTTCTCTTCCTCCAGAGGCTCTCTAGGCAGAACCCATAGCTCCTCCATGAACTACAGGGAGGGTCAGGAACAATGGGAGGTAGCATATGAGAGCAACAAGGATATGAATTGCACTTAGTCATAAACCATAACTTAGAAACCACAATAGCGAGATTTGCACCACAAATTGAACCCAATCCAAGCAATTAGTTGCAGTACCTTTTCATGATGTGTGCAAATTCACTCTGCCTTTAGGTCTTACACAAACCCACAGAATCCTTTGCCATTTTTTTTTCTACTAAAAGAAGGGCAGTCCTTATTTTATATATCCCTATTTCAATCTTAATGGACTAATATGGAAATGGAGTAATAATCATCTTTCAAAACAATTTCCCTTTCTAATATTCAGTGCAATTCCCCCGACCTTTAGATTTCAACCCACCTCATCCCCCATCATTCACTAAGTCAAAGATTATCAGAAATTTAGGCTAGAGATCTGGAAAAATCAACCCGCCTAAGTCTGCCTTAGGAGTTTTCCATGTGGATAATAGATATGTTACTACTCTGATGATAAGAATCCTGACTCAAACTATATTCACCTTCACAGGGAAACCATGTGAGCTCGTTGGAATTGTGTTTCTCTACTTTTACTCCAAACCCTGAAACACCTTGTGAAATTTTTCATTTAACTGTTAAATGCAACCCAGTTCGTTTTGAGGCTGAGCAAGCTTTGGATTCTCCATCTCTGTTTTCAATTTTTAACTTAAATATTTTCAAATGAGCAAAGAAAGAGACATCTTATTAATCCACTTTGTATCAGGATTCCAGTGATTGCCCTAATTAAATTATGAGCCTCGAGCCAAGCTTCAAAAGAATCCAGAAGATTAGGAGCAACATATCTGGCATAGCCTGTATGAAGCCAACTCTGGCATACATAATTTACAGTCACCTGTGACCCTGTTTCCCCCCTCCTTCCTGGGTGTATCATAAACCAGATTTTCCAGTGAAGCACATTCATGGGCTGAGTGTCATCAATCACATTCTCCATTGAAGGATTTTCACGGACAGAAGATTTGGTAGCTTAGTTACAATCTTTGTAAGATAAGTGTGGAATGTACTTCTGGTTTTAAGATGCCCTGCTCCTTCAGATTCCCCCCCCACACACACACACACACTTGTTTATGGCAACTCTGAAACAGGCATAGGAATGCTTTACAAGTTGACACTTTGTTCATTAGACGGAATTGACTGTTTCTTTTTCAGGGATGTTAAATGTGGCAGGTTATACTGCATAGATGATTCAACTGAAGAGAAATCATGCAAATTTTACTTTTCAAACGAAAATGCCAATTTGGGAATGGTTGAACCTGGAACAAAGTGTGGAGAAGGAATGGTGAGTAAAAGATTAGCTCTTATCCATCTGCTGGAAGATCTGATTCCAAGGGGTGATCACTGAAATAATTTTGCAACGGATCTTGCTAAAAGCTAGCTTAGATTCCTTTTTTTGGTTATAGTTTTATTTTATTTTTTTAAAGAGTTAAAATATAAAATTCCAAAAATCGTTTAAAAAACCCAAACAAATGAAGAAAAAACAGGAAACAAGGCATTAAAAAAGTAAAAAAAAAACCCATCCCTAACACATAAACACATATTATCCCCCCTAGTTGAATACTGATTAATACATTAATGCAATATTAGTTTCCCACCTCTTGAGAAACACGAATTTTTTGAACTACTAAAACAATTTTCAAATTATTAACTTGTCATCTATATACTATATTAATGACAAAATAATTAACAAGAATGACGATAAAAAAGCAAAATTAAAATTAACCCTCTGTTAACAAACTGTTATTCTGATTAATGCGTAGAAAATTTACCACAGCATCTTATCTTTCCCAAATTGGCCCAAGTATTAACAGGGATTCATCCTTGATCAAATATTCACATTTTTTTCTTAATACCATCTTATCAATCGATGTCAGGTTAAATATAATAAATGCAATGTCCAAAGTTAGTCTATTTTCCCAAAAAAGTACAGATGAAAGTGTTTTCCAGTTAAGTATGATAAATTCATTCCCAACTGACCTACAATCCCCTTAAAGGTAAAGGTAAAAGTTCCCCTTGCACATACGTGCTAGTCATTTCCGGCTCTAGAGGGCAGTGCTCATCTCCATTACAAAGCCGAAGAGTCAGTGCTGTCCAAAAACGTCTCTGTGGTCATGTGGCTGGCATGATGCCAAAGGTGCACGGAACGCTGTTACCTTCTCACCAAAGTGGCCCCTATTTTTCTACTTGCATTTTTACATGCTTTCAAACTGCTAGTTTGGCAGAAGCTGGGACAAGGAACGGGAGCTCACTCCATTACGTGGCACTAGGGATTCGAACTGCCAAACTTTCTGATTGACAAACTCAGTGTCTTAGCCACTGAGCCACCGCATCCCTTCTCAATCCCCAATCCTTTTAGGAAAAACCAATTTATCGCTTCGTCAATGTCAGACTGTGCTCCCTCTAAATCCCAAGAAAGAAATACTCAGACTCCATTGTGTAGAGCAGGATTATTCTTTTACTGGAAGATAGAGTGGAAACAACAGAGCCAATTCTGAAACTAAGAAATTGGCGGGTAGAACACATATACAAAGGAATAGAATTGCTCCCACCCCCCAAAGTTCAAAATGATTCTTCCAATTAAAACTTTTGAATATGATCATGTGGTCATCTCCAGGTGGTGATGAGGCTATTGTCAAATATGACCTTGACATATTTTGATAAAAGTTCGCAGTTGCGCAAAAAGGGACAGAGGCTAGCGAAGAAATGGAAAGTTAAAGAAAAGAATCCCCCCTCCCCTTGCTAGCCCAGCAAAGGAATGCAAAACACCTCCTGCCTTCTTCCCCTCCAAGATTCCCCCCTCCCACCGTTTCATGACAGCCGAAAGAAATAAATTAGCATAGCAACAGATATGCAATAGTTAGAAGACAGAATATATTAATAGGAAGATATCTTGAGGCTGACATTCGGCCCCCCTAGAAGAAGGACATTAGTCCCTGTAAGAAAAAATAATCATATGTTAACATTGGCATACATCTCTATGGTTTATCAGGGTATTTGGCATAAAAACTCTTAAGCAATTCAGGAGCCCTAATGTCTTTCTCATTAACCCACTCAGCATAGGACGGAGGAAAATGTTTCCAAGCTACAAGATATTGAATACGACCCCTCCATTTCCTAGAGTCTAGAATTTCTTTAACCTCGAAATGTTGTTCACCCTCAATCAACAGTGGTACGGGGGGATCAGACTGGGTCGGTCTCAAGGTACAGGTATGTTCGGGTTTCAACAAACTGATGTGGAAAACTGGATGAATACGACGAAGAGTCTTTGGTAAAGTCAGTTGAACAGTCACCGGATTTACAATCCTCTCAATTGGAAAAGGCCCCACATATTTAGGACCCAACTTCTTCGATTTCTGGGTAGTCTGCAAATATTTGGTCGAGAGGAATACTTTATCCCCCACCTTATAGAACATCTGCGGGGCTCGCTTTCTGTCAGCAAATTTTTTATGAGATTGATGCGCTTCATCTAAAGCTTTACGTGCAACCGGCCAGTTAAGTTGAAGTTGAGATATCCAGTCGCTCAACGATTGAACACTGGGGTTTTCACCAGGCAGTTCAGGTATGGGCACAAAATCTTGCCCTGTTGCTATTTTGAAAGGAGTAAACCCCGTACTGCTGTGAACAGAGTTATTGTATGCCACCTCCGCAAAAGGCAGTAACTCCACCCAGTTGTCCTGCTGATAATTTATGTAACATCTGAGGTATTGCTCTAGCACCCCGTTAGTTCTCTCGCAAGCTCCATTAGTTTGTGGATGGTGGGCGGAGCTTAAGCTCTGGGTGGAGCCTATTAACTTCAAAAATTCCCTCCAAAAGTTCGAGGTAAATTGGACTCCTCGGTCAGAAACTACACGCTCAGGTACACCATGCAACCTGTAAACGTGAATAATGAACAGTCTGGCCAATGTCTTTGCCGAAGGGATTTTTGAGAAAGGGATGAAATGGGCTTGTTTGGAGAACAAGTCAGTCACTACCCAAATGACTGTGTGCCCACTGCTCTCGGGTAGGTGTACTATAAAGTCCACGGAAATTTCCTTCCAAGGAGCAGCTGGTCGAGCTACATTTTGCAGCAAACCTGGCGGTTTTCCAGGAGGTCTTTTTGCTGAAGCACAAACTGGACAACTCGCTACATAAGTCTCGATGTCCTTTTTCAATGAAGGCCACCAGAATTGCCGTTTGACCAAATGTAGTCTTTACAAACCCAAAGTGACCAGCCACTTTGGAATCATGAGTTTGTTGTAACACTTGGCTTCTCAAGTTTTGGGGCACATACAATTTCGCACCTATCCAGGCTAGACCATCTCGAACGGTGCAGTTATTTGCATTTGCTAGGAACCACTCATCCGTTTTCAAAGCCTCCTTAAATCGTTCCATCAGGTCAGTGGACAACTCTCTCTCCTGTTTTCTCTTCTGCGCACGGGTGACTACGGGGGCAGCCAGTTGTGTAGTAGACACAATGGGCCTTATCACTTCTTTACGAATACTGTTGTATTGAGGCATTCTAGACAAAGCATCTGCCATAAAAAAATTTCCCCCTGGGATATATTTCAACGAGAAGTTGAATCGCTTGAAAAACTGAGCCCACCTAACTTGCTTAGGAGATAGCTTCCAAGGAGTTTTTAAAGCTTCCAGATTTTTATGGTCCGTCCATACCTCAAATGGGTGCTTCGCTCCTTCCAAAAATTGTCTCCAGGCTAGTAAAGCCCAACGGACTGCAAACACTTCCTTCTCCCAAACAGCCCATCTCCTTTCAGTGTCAGTCAATTTACGAGAGGTATAAGCGCACGGTTGTAGTGTCCCTTTCTCGTTTAACTGAAGTAAGACCGCCCCCACCACCACATCGCTCACATTAGCTTGGATCACAAACGGGGCGTCCATGTCTGGGTGTCTCAGTACAGGTTCTGCAGCAAAAAGTCTTTTGAGCTTTTCAAATGCAGCTTGGCACTCCATGGTCCAATTCAATAGTTGGCTGGGCTTTGGTTTTAATTCCCCCTTTGTTTTCAGGAGGTTGGTGATGGGCATGGCTATTTTTGCAAAAGACGGGATGAATTGCCGATAGAAGTTGGCAAACCCAAGAAAACTTTGAAGTTGTTTATGGGTTCTCGGTGGGGCCCAATCCAAGACAGCTCGCACTTTCTCTGGGTCCATCTCAATGCCCTCAGGAGAGATACGATATCCCAAGTATTCGATTTTCTCTTGGTGGAACTCACACTTGGACAGTTTGACGTACAATTTGGCTGCCCTCAACTTGTGCAACACAGAGCGTACCAGTTTCACATGTTGCCTCTATTCTCCGTGTAGATGAGAATGTCATCGAGGTAGACCAGAACCCCTTGTATAAATGTTCGTGAAGCACTTGATTGATCATTTGCATGAAAACAGCTGGCGCCCCCTGTAGGCCGAAAGGAAGAACATTGAACTGGAAACAACCCATTGGGCAGTTGAACACAGTCTTCCACTCATCGCCTTCCTTAATCCGGATTCTGTAGTATGCCTCCCTCAAGTCCAACTTTGTGAAAATCTTTCCCTTTGCCAAGTGGGCTAACATGTCCTTCATCAGGGGGAGGGGGTACACGTTCTCCACGGACACTGCGTTCAATTTTGGTAGTCAACCACCAGATGTTTGGAGCCATCTTTCTTCTCACGGAACATTACAGGGGCCGCCACTCGAGGTCTGGCTGGTGTGATGAAACCACGTTTCAGGTTCTTGTCGGTGAACGCTCTCAGCTCTTCCAGCTCACCCGGTGTCATCGAATACAACTTCGGTTTCAGGAGCGTTACCCCCGGTAAAAATTCAATACTGCAATCGGTTGACCGATGGGGAGGGAGCTCGTCGGAAGCCTCTTCACTAAACACCTCTCTTAAGTCCCAGTACTCCTTCGGGATTTTCTCCTCCCCCTCCACCCGTTCGACACCTGCGGAAGCTGCCTCGACCGGAACTTGCGGCTTCGGATGGGATTTCTCCTCCCTTTCCGGATAGTGTTGCTCCTCCCCTTCCGGTGGCCAATCGGTGCGGATGCGTATCCACCTCTCTCTCCAATTCACCTGGGGATTCCACTTCCGAAGCCAGGGTAATCCCAATATTAGAGGCTGTTCCATCCCAGGGGCCACAATAAAACATAGGATCTCGTGGTGAGTTCCCATGGTCATCTCTAAGGGTTCCGTTATAAAACGTGCTGGGCAACCTCCCGCCACAGATCCATCCAGTTGACAGAAAGCTATGAGCATTCTTAAAGTTCTCAGTCCAATGCCCAGACCCTTAACTACTTTCATGTTAATTACACACCTCGTGCACCCCGAGTCCAACAAGGCCAACATCTCTCCCTCGGTCCCAGAGGTGGGCTCCCTTAACTTTATTGGGATGGTCATGGGCCCTTGGTTAGGACTTACCGAGACGTCATCCTCCGAGTCGGTCTCGCTCTCGTCGAGTAGGGTTGGAGGTCCCAGCTCCTCTCCCGCCGGAAGGGCGACCTCTACAATCTCTCTCGTCTTCAGCCCGGTCTCGCGGGGCTTGGTTGGGGTTTTCAGGCTTCCTCCCTGGGCCTCGCATTTTCGGTGGGTCCGACTTGACCCTGCAATTCGCAATCCGGTGGCCCTCCTTCCTACAATGGAAACAGGCTGTGGTCTTGGCTCTTGCCGCCATCCCTCCCCTTTGGGGGGTGGAGGTCTCTCGGAGACGTGGGGGGAGTGGTTTTCTCCAGTCGGGGGCTCCCCTGCGTCTGCTTTGAGCTAGATCAATATCCACCTCTTCCGCCAGCAAGTACCACGACTGCAAATCACGTGGGTACCTTCGGGAGAGGCATAGGTGGTATATATCTTCATTTAAGCCATCTTTGTAGGATTCAACCAAGGCCTCTTGGGGCCAAACTCAGATATGGTATGCCAGCTGCCTGAACTCTTGGGTGTAGTCTGCAACCAATCTTCCCCCTTGGGTTGGAGTTTTCATTCTGATTCTAGCCCTTCTCTCTGCCAGGGGGTCCTCAAATCTTCTCCTCAATGCAGTCATGAAAACATCAAGGTTTCGCAGTTGGGGGGAGTTATCATTGAACAAAATCACCACCCAGTCTGCTGCCATCCCTTCCAGGGTTCTGGTAACACATCTCACTTTGGCTGCTTCAGAAATGAACTCCCTTTCAAATTCTGCCATATAGCTTCCAACTTGTACCAGGAAAAACCCCAATTCTCTGGGATTTCCTCCAAATTTCACATCTAAGGGAGGCAGGTGGCATATTCCAGGGAGCACCCCTATTGCTGGGGCTCCCCGAGCGGCAGTGGGCGGCTGCGCCGGCATAGGCTGGGATAGGGGGGTGGGGGTAGCTCGACTTCCCCTGGCTGACCTCGCTCCCTCTTCCCCCTCATACCTTGGAGCCGTGCCGGGCTTTTCAGAAACGTCCATAAGGAATCTGCCGCCTTGATCCAGCCTGCATTCCATCTCCTCCCCCTCTTGCCACAGCCGTTCCCTCGCACCTCTTCCTCTTACAGTGATTCTGGGAGGAGGGGTTTTTTCAAGATCTCTCCAACCAACCCCCAATGATCATCTGGGCATCTCAGCTGGGGTTTCTTCCAGAGTCAGGTCGGCCAATAGGTCAGCAGCCGGCATCTCTGGTAGCAGCATCGGCTGCCCCCCCGCAGCTCCCTGGTCATCTTCATCGCTGGCTGGAGACGACATGAGATGAAACCCCCTCGGAAGAAAAGTTGCTGTTTTCTCCGGGTGGGTTATTTAGGAGTTTCGGAATAATGTCAGACTGTGCTCCCTCTAAATCCCAAGAAAGAAATACTCAGACTCCATGGTGTAGAGCAGGATTATTCTTTTACTGGAAGATAGAGTGGAAACGACAGAGCCAATTCCGAAACTAAGAAATTGGCAGGTAGAACACATATACAAAGGAATAGAATTGCTCTCACCCCCCAAAGTTCAAATGATTCTTCCAATTAAAACTTCTGAATATGATCATGTGGTCATCTTCAGGTGGTGATGAGGCTATTGTCAGTTGACCTTGACATATTTTGATAAAAGTTCGCAGTTGCGCAAAAAGGGACAGAGACTAGCGAAGAAATGGAAAGTTAAAGAAAAGAATCCCCCCTCCCCTTGCTAGCCCAGTAAAGGAATGCAAAACACCTCCTGCCTTCTTCCCCTCCAAGATTCCCCCCTCCCACCGTTTCATGACAGCCGAAAGAAGTAAATTAGCATAGCAACAGATATGCAATAGTTAGAAGACAGAATATACTAATAGGAAGATATCTTGAGGCTGACAGGCACCCTCTGCAGTCCGGAGGAATCTGTAGCAGTTATTGAGGTTAGTAGAAAGGATACCTGTTACCTATTTGTACTCAAATCAAAACTTATATAGTCATAACTTCTTTAAAAATAAAGTGTCTTCTTATTTTTGATCCATGTCATTTTCATCCATATTTATTTGTGGATTTGACATCTCTAGGTCCTGCCTCAATTGATGGCACTTTGGCACAATGTATTCTAGACATGTTGTAGATCGAACTTCTTGTATGCAATGAGCTATATATCAGAAGTTGACAACATATTACAATGTTTCTTGATTAGGAGGAGTCAAACTGTGCTCTAATTGGCAAATGAGCAGGTCAAATCATATTACAATACTCCCAAATAATACTCCTGAACAATATTCTTAGCAATCCTAATGACAAACATGAATCACCCTTTTTTTCTTCCAAGAAATTTAGGATCTATATTGCATATGATTGAATTAATGTGCATTGAGAAAATGAGAGAATGCTAAATCTACTTCAAAAGAAAAAAAACTCCAATATTTTAAGATCCTGCAAGAAAACCATATTAGTTAAAATGATGCTATGCATTTATTGAGAAACGGTAAACTTAGTTTATTATTCACATAGAAAAAAATGGAGAGACACAGCAATAAAAAAACTTGTACGACAAAACTCATAAAGTTTTGTTTCTTAATAAGCAGAGTTAGGATGAGGATAATATAAAGTAATCCTAAGCCTCTTTGCTTAAAAAGGCCATTTTTTATTCAGAAAGAACATTCATTGTTAAGTTTGTTTAGGACTTCAGCCTTTAATATTCTGAAAATGCTAACTTGTACAAACACCACTGAATATTTTTGAACTGAAGTTGCCTGTAAGTTTTAATAACTATTTATTTTTATTTATTCATTCAGTTATTCATTCATTTACTTATTTATTTAGTCAAGCTATTATTAGATAACAGGTATAAGTATAAACATGGTTATGAATACATGAAATGGATACAAATAAGAAAAAAAGAAACAATAGGACAGGGACGGTAGACACGTTGGTGCGCTTATGCACGCCCCCTACAGAACTCTTAGGAAAGGGGTGAGGTCAATAGTAGAAAGTCTATGGTTAAAGTTTTTGGGGTTTGGGGAAGAAACCACAGAGTCAGGTAGAGTATTCCAGACATTGACCACTCTGTTGCTGAAGTCGTATTTTCTGCAATCAAGTTTGGTGCAGTTTACCTTGAGTTTGTATCTATTGTGTGCTCTTGTATTGTTGTGATTGAAGCTGAAGAATTCATTGAGAGGGAGGACATTGCAATATATAATTTTATGTACTATACTTAGATCGGACTAAATAAATGCAGATAGCAAATGGATGCATAGGTTTTGATCTTCTCCTGTGCTTTAGCTTCCGGACTTCAAAGTTTTCTTCTGGATGTATTTGTATATGTTCTGGGGTCTTGGTGGACATACATGTATTCAGAACTGCTAGAGATGGTATCCTCAACTCATCATTTATCACTTAGTCACCAATTTTGGCCACTTAATGTTAATAATAATTGGATTCACTTTCAGTTTCTTGACAGACTAACAGTAAACAAAGTATTCTCTTTTCTTCAGGATCATAGCAACAGAACAAGCATAGTGGCATCTACAATGGCCCATGAGTTGGGTCATAATCTGGGCATTACTCATGACAGCGCTTCCTGTAATTGCAGTGCTAGATGATGCATTATGTCTGTGACAATAAGGTAAGGATTGAGGAACACTTTTAATGCCTTTCCAATTAAGTTATTTTTAACTATTTGCAACTAATTGTTAAACATACTAAGAACTTACAAAAATGAAATAGTCAGGGAGTTACAAAAAGGAGGGTTTGGATCATTTGTGTGTCACTTTACCATGTTGTAGTTAAAATGTGTTATATTTTAAAAGGTAGAACTGCTCTCAACAATTGAATAGCCATCATTCATTAGCTCCCTCCAAAACACAAGAGTTTAAAGGAATAGAGTAGGAAGCGTAGCCCAAGAAACCAAATATGAATATCTGTGATGGATAAAAGAGGAAATCAGGTTAGACGTTAAAGACATCCCTAAAATGGGAAGCAGAATGGGGGAGGGGATTATTCTGAACCATGCAACAGCAGGAAGAACAAGATAGATTAGTGTCCGTGGGGTTTTCCTGCCTCGCCCCTTGCAACATAGAAGATACGTTATGTCTCTGCCATATATTGCAGTCTTCTGAAATCAATCGGTAGCAATGTACAAGTAGTCATTGACTTGCAAGCATTTGTTTAGCAACTATTTGAAGTTACGATGGCACTGAAAACTGTGGCTTATGGCTGGTCCTCACAGTTACAACCATCGCAGCCTCCCTTCAGTCACAGAATCAAACTTTGGGCAGTTGGCGGCACCAGCATGTATCTATGATGGTTGCAGCATCCTGCGTTCATGTAATCATCATTTGTGACTTTCCCAGCTGTCTTCCCCTATGCAAAGCCAATGGAGCAAGCTGGAGACCCTTAATGACTGTGTGATTCACTTAACAGAGTGGCAAAAATGGTTGTAAAACTGAGCATGACTCACTTAACAACTGGCTTGCTTGGCAATGGAAATTCTGTGGTAGCAAGTCAAGGACTACCAATATTTTGTTCTGGGTACATGTTTAGGCTTTACTTCATCAAGAGAGAAAAAGGAAAGGAAAAAGGAAACAGAACAAATTGAAGGAATCTTCTCAGCAATTGTCTATGGCAAAACTCCCCATAACTTTTGTGTAAGAATTTTGTGTAGCTTCAGTGAGCATGCCACCTATGGATTTCTAGTTTCTTCTGCTAAACCCCTAGAACTTTCATTGTCTCATATTTCATGCAATGGCAATGAGGTCAGGAAGTATGGAGAATGCTATGTAGCCTTTCCTGTACTTCCTGAAAGATTCCTGCCATCATGGTTACTTTAACACTTCTAGACACTTTATGCTGTTTTGTACAGAAGACCTTGCCTAGAAAACAATGTTGCTGAATTAACACCACCAAATGAGTCTGGTGCAACCTTGACCTTGAAAGAAGACCATCTTGTCTATTGAATGGCCACCAGCAGATTGTCTTTGTGTTCTTGTTTTCAGCCCCTAACTTGAGGGCCAATGATTACATTCCTAGTGATTTGTATTAACATTAGGAAGGTGCTTGGGTGGGCTATGATACCATGTTTGCATCTATTGAAGTATGCAGTTTTGGAGGTCAGTGGCACATCACTGATATTATGACCTTTTCAATGAAAGAAATCAACAATGAATACTTTCAGGCAAAAAGAGAGTTAGCATAATTAGCTCTCTATTTGCCTCAAACCAGGAGTGGGATTCAAATTTCTTAACAACCGGTTCTGTGGGTGTGGTCTAATTTGTGGGTGTGGCTTGGTGGTCATGTGATTAGGGTAGGAGTGGCTTGCTGACTGGGCGTGGCTAGGTGGTCATGTGACTGGGGTGGGCATGGCCATGTGACTGGCAAACCAAATGTAAGTGGCCCTCACTTAATGACCAGGTCCTTGCTTAGTGACCAGTTGCTTAGCAAGTGCTTTTTGCCAGTTTCCAAGTCCTGGGGAGGGCAGAGCGAGGCCCAGGCAGCTACGAGGAGCTAGGGGAGGGCAGGGTGAGGCGCAGGCAGGTGGCCATGTGACTGGCTGGGCCTGGCTTGTATGTAAATATTATAAATTATAACTTTTACCCAAAATCAGGCAAAGCAGAAAGGCAGATTGAGTTGCTCACAGAATCACAGATTCACTTAGAGATCTGTGTTCCTGCCATCGGCTAGCTGAGTCTGCACTGCTTCAGTCCTAAGGAAGGTTTCTCTCTGCTTAAAAGTAGAGCCGAATATAAAGAGTAACTTTAGGAATGCTAGGAATGTTGCACTTAGCAAAGAATTCCATGAACAGGATACTGACCTCTGCAACAACTCAGCCTTTAAAAGAAAAGCATACTTTTCTTTCTCCAATTCTTATATGACCATTTTAATCTAGCAGTTTGAATAAAACACCACCATAAAATAATACAAGAGGAATCCTGTGGCATTCATATGTTACTAAACTGTAATTGCCCGGATACCAGGACACCAGACTATTGGTGAGGGGCACTGGGAGTAACATGTAGAGTTATCACAGGTTGATTATCACTACTCTAAAAGATCAAACACATTATTGATTATAATTTATTATATTATAATCCTAGATTTTTTCTGTAGCGTCATATAAACCAGTACTTATATTTTTAAGAGTATGCTAAAATCACTATAGTCTTTTTCAAGTCAGGGTACCTTGTAATATCATTCTTATAGGCTAACATTACCTTCAGAAATAAACTCTTGCATATTAAATGGAGTTCCTTCCAAATTTACATTTCATTTATCCTATCCTTACTCCAAAAATAATACATATTTATCTATGTCAGAGCAGGCAAAGCTATGGAACATCTCATAAATATTTCATAAATGGCAGGGATAAGCATAAGCAACTAGGGGATGCGGCAAGTGATGAAACAAGAATTAAAACATCATGGGTTCCGGTTTCGCCAGGCTTCAGAGGCGGCGGGGTTTCGCGATCTCTGCGATCCCCACCGCGCTAGCCGTTCTTGGTTCCTCCGACCCAGACGGGTCTGGAGGATAAGGTTGCCCCGTAGAGGCAACCGAAGACAGGGAGGATCCGGACAGGGGGTTGGGGTGTTCGCAGACCCCTTCCCCACCTGGCATAACCTCCTTTTCTCAAGTCGGTCCAGCGGCGGTCAGCAATGGCCGCCACAAAGAAGCCAGCAACCGGACAAGATCGTGCTGGAGGAAGAAGGAGAAATTTTTGAAGCGAAAGTTTTTTTTGACTGAACTGGGACTAGAAGATACCTTGAAATCTAAGATTTGGTTTTTTGTTTGAAAGATACTTTGTTTCCAGAAGAGATTTGCAAGCGGCGAGTGAAAGTGTTTCAAGTGAAAGTTTACTCTCCTTCCACATGGAATTAACAAATGAATGCTGAAAATACTACTATTCTATAAAAGGTAAAAATTTAAAGCTTCTTGTTATAAATGGGAAGGGAGAGGACAAAAGGAAAATTTATACTAAGATTTTGTTGAAGGAGATGCCTGGAAGATTTTAGAGATTGGAAGTTACTATAATAAGAATTTAAAATACAGACTGGTTTTTTTTTTTCTCCCTTTGCAACTGATTTTAACTCAGGAAGAAGGGAAGAACTTTGTGCTTTGTTTGGATTGTTTCATGACTTTGGGACTTTGGGATTTGCTTTAAGCTTGGAAATATCATTGGCTGTTTTAAGAAGAAGAAGAAGAGGATTTACAATGACTTTATCTGCTGATGAACTGAGAGAGGAAGATGGCAAAATAAAGAAAGACGATGTGGGAGAAATTTTTTGCTTTTTAGAAATGGTGCTTGCTACTTATCAGCAAATACAACAACTGATGGAAGAAGGAGAAGAAGAAGAAGCCATCTTTAATGAACCCATAGAGGTGCTTAAGAAAGGAAGGAGAAAGAAAGGGGGAAAAAGGATATAAGACTTAAAAAAATATCTAAGAAAGAGAAAAATAAGATGCAAAATAAATACAAGGCTAGAAAGCAAAAGGAAAGAGAAATACAACAGAGAGGGGAAGTTAAGGGGGTAAAAAGATCAGATGGGATAAGACAGGAGGAAGAAGGGGGGAAAGGCCACGAGGGTATGAAACAAGATGTGAAAAAGAAATGTTTTTTAGGGATAAAGGGTAATATAATTTTGTTTTAAAAGGATTCTGCAAGGTACATAAGATAGTATTGTAGTATTTGTATTAGAAATAGAAAATTATAATTTTATATGATTTGAGTAAAGACTAAAATATTAAAGGTTTAATAATGGTAGAATTTAAGATTTAATAAAATATTAAAAGGAAGGTTTAAAATACTTAGTTTAAATATAGATTTTAATTGACTATTGTGTGGATGTTAGTATGAATATATTATTGTAATACTTGTTTTTGAAATAGATAATTGGAATGTTATGAGATTTAATGTTTAATGATATATTTAATTATGTTATGGATTCACTATTTTCTTTTTGTAAGTAGTATGTACTAAGCAGAATCAGATAGGGAATTTGGAGTTACCTTAAATGTTAATTTAGAGGTGCGATGGAAAGGCATCATACTTTGATTTGTGATTTCAGGAGAAATTCTTTTATTTTATTATGGGGAATGAGATAAATAGACAATTGGAAAACAATGGACAAAGGATAGAAATATAATGATTTAAATTAAGTTAATAAACAAAATAGAATTAAGAAGAGTGGAAAGCGGGGAGAAGTTATAAAGAAGTTACAGAATGGTAATTAAGATAGGTAATGGCATATAAGATGAATATGAATTTAATTGAAGTCCATACAAAGAGTGGTAATCTGGGGCCAAGCTACTTTTTTGAAAAAGAAGTTTTACTTTATGTGTTTTGTGTGTCTATGTCTACGTGAGATTCAATAAAACCTTGGAGGAAAGCGGGAGGAGAATAATTGCAAACAAGACAGAGGGAAATATGAGTAGGATGATTAAATTTAAAGAGAAGAAATGAGAGTGTTAAAAGATATTTAAGTAGAAATGGGATATATTAAAATTACACTGTATAAAATATTGTATTATCTGCCTTGTAAAAATTTACAAGGGAAAGAGGTTTAATGTGTACAAGGTTTATGTTTTGTTTGTCTTTAAAAACTAATAAAATTTGTTTAAAAAAAAAAGAATTAAAACATCCTGACACAAACCCTGTGACTTATGCAACTGCACAATATCTTCTGTCACTACAATTTGTACTACAATGGCTAGGTGGGTGGGAGTCACAAAATATCTACAGAATCCAAACTGCTAGCATTGTACCAAATTGTCCTGTTTGCCTATCATTAACCTTCTTCCATCCCCTTTTGTTTTGTTAGACAAAACAGAAATATTTCCAAAGAAAGTTCTGAATTGCAGCTATACATTTTATTTTGTTTTTCCTACAAACACTTATGTGACTGAAATAGTACCCAGAGGCTTTCCTTGTGGATGATGCTAAGGGCTGATGACTTGCTCCACAACATTTTAACTTTTTTAAATTAAAAACAATCCGTGCAGAAGTATTCAGGGGTGGGATTCTCTTTCCCTCTCTTTCTCTCTCTCTTTCTCTCTCTCTCTCTCTTTCTCCCTCTCCCTCTCTTTCCCCCTCTCTCTTTCTTTCTTTATCTCCCCTCCATCTCTCCCTCTTTCTTTCTTTTTTTCTGCCCCTTCCTTCCACCCTTTCCTTCCTTTCACTTCCTTTCTCTCTCCCTTTTTCTTTCTGCTCTTTCTTTCTTTTCCTCTCTCCCTTCGTCTTTCTTTTTCTCTCTCTCATTCTCTCCGTTCGTCTTTCTTTTCCTTCCTTCCTTCCTTCCTTCCTGTCTTTATCTCACAACACACACCAAACTCTCTCTTGTCACACACAGACACACACACACACACACACACACACACACACACACACAGACACACACACACACACACCTGGTCTGGGAAGAACTCCAGAGTAGCGAATGGCAGGACAATGAAGAAAGCAGCAGCCCCGGAACATCCATCCGCCCTCCCTTTCAGAGCACATGGGTGGCAGCGGTGGCAGCGGTGGGGGGGCGGGCAATGGTGGTGGCACAGCTATGGGAAACCCCAGCCTCCCTTTCCCTCTCCTCCTATCAAGCTGGCGGCCAGGTGGGAGGAAGCCCAGGACAGGCACAAGGTGGAGGAGATCCCCCTCTCTCTCTCACACACACACACATAGGAGTGGCGGATGGGGCGGAGGCGAAAGCCAGTGAAGGGAGGGGAGGGCAGGGGAAAATGAGGCAAGGATTTTCAGGCATGCACAAAAAATGTCATGCATGTGCAGTAAAAAAGCCTGGATTTGGCCCATAGGAGCAGCAGAGAGGGGTGGGGCCAGCCTGGGGTCAGTTTTACCAGTTCTTAGAACTACCGGTGATGTTAACAACTGGTACCATAGAAGCGGTGTGAACTGGTAGAATTCCACCCCTGCCTCAAAGTATTCATTGCTATAAAAACTACTATCCCTACAAATGAGGAAAAGAAAAACATAATTCCACTGTTTTCCCTTCAGTGATATTATTGTCCTTCCACAGAGAGGCTGACTAAAAATGAAAATGAAAGGCAGCCCACTCAAACACAAGAAGTAGCTCAATCAACTAATATCACATGGAGTTCCCATTGCAAATTTATTTTGTTAAAAAAGAAAAGAAAGTTGGTCGGGGTGGGATTCAAATGTCTTACCAGCCAGTTCTGTGGGCATGGCTTAATTTGTGGGTGTGGCTTGCTGGCCATGTGACTGGCTTGGAGTGGCTTGCTGGCTGTCGTGGCCTGGTGGTCACATGACTGGCTGGGCGTGGCTTGGTGGTCATGTGACTGGGTGGGCATGACCAACTCAATGTCATTCACATCAAGAGGTGCCTTGCCTGGTCCCTCCCCTCCCAGCCATTCCTCAACTTATCTATAGTTCTATACAAATATTGTTCACCTTTTTTTGACTTTATTATATTGACTATAGATGTACTTTCATGGACCACTGAAAGGAGGAAATGGCTCACATTCTTTGCCCAAGAGGATGATAGGCAACAGGTTTTAAAGAGTCTGTCAGAAAGAAGGGGGGGCAATGTATTTTCCAAAGAAGCAGAAAGCAAAACAAGAAGCAATGGATGAAGACTGGACAAAGAGAGAAGCAAACTAAGAACTTCTAGGTGCTTCAACACTGGAGATTTTTAAGAAAAGACTGGACAGCCATTTCTCTGAAATGGTATAGGGTCTCCCCCAAAGTCCCTTCTAAGTGTTATTCTATTATTCTGATACCCCCCGCCCCTGCACCCTCCTGCGTCCCATTGTTGGCCTTGCAAGCCTCCCTGCACTCACCTGGGAGCCAGAACTAGGTGCATGGGCAGGGCCAGTTGGTCTTCAGAACTACTGGTTCGTCGAACCAGATGTACAATTAACATAAATTAACAAATCCCTAGAATCCCACTGCTGAAGTTGGTGGAATTAAAACTGAGGGAGCATAATCTGGGTGTTAGATCAAGGGCTACAAAGACTTCTCTTAGCACTTTGCACAAATCACTTTGTTAGCTCTACAGTTTTGAACCTCTCTCTGAGTTCAGCTCTTGTAGTATCCAGGAACATCAGAGGTATCTTCTTAGAGACAGACCACAATGCATTCTCAACAAACCCTTGAGTACAGATATTGTTACACCTCCAGTTTGTGGAAATTACTTAGTGGAGGTGGGAGAAGAATGTGACTGTGGCTCTCCTGTGGTAAGATTTTTTTTAATCAACAAGAGTCATTTGAAAAAATTTCTCAAAAATGTGAATCCTTGAAAAATCATCTGGCTTTCTAAGTGGTTTGAGCCATCCAAGAGGTTGGTTTGTGGATGGCATAGGTTTGTGCCGTTTATGTACATGCATGTATGCAGTGGTTCCTTGGATTTGGGTTGTAAGGGAATAAAGAACTGGTATCTCATTAGTATTCCGGGAAAAAAATGGGTGATTTACCTCTTTTTCCTGACTGAAAACCCCTAATTTTTTTTTGTCCTCTCCCTTCCCACTTACAACAAAGAGCTTTTAATTTTTACCTTTTATGTAAAAGCAGGTTTTTCAATGTCCGTTTGCTCTCTCCGTAAGAAAGGAGAGTGAACTTTCCCTTTCAGCACTTTCG
This sequence comes from Notechis scutatus, assembly GCF_049901735.1. Lineage (NCBI taxonomy): Eukaryota > Metazoa > Chordata > Lepidosauria > Squamata > Elapidae > Notechis > Notechis scutatus. Next base: position 7,637,845 of record NC_142015.1, read on the forward strand.
TTCGCCGCTTTGACAGCCTCCTTTGGAAACAATATATCGTGCAAAAAGTCAGGTTTCCAGGGTGTTTAGATATAACTTAATGTCCCGGTTCAGCCAAAAAACTTTCTCTTTTAAACTCTTCCTCCTGCACAGTCTTAGCCGGTTGAAGATTTCTTTGTGGCGGCCATTGCTTACCGCCGCTCCACCGCCTTTGGAAAAAGGAGTCTAGCTGGCTGGGGAAAGGGGTTGCGATGTCCCCAGACCCCTGCCCGGATCTCCTCTATCTTCCGTTTACCCTTTTGGGGTAACGACAACCCCTAAATCCAATTGGATCGGGGGTACTCCAGCAGCGAGCGCAACAGGGACCCGCAGAGAAGTGGATTCCTGCCGCCGCCGAAGCCTTGCAACCGGAAGTAATCTTTTATCTATACTCTAATCACTAATAATCTTTTTATAAGAACAGTTATTTAGTGAAGTGTTCTCTTTATATTGTCAAATAAACATGTAATGGTTTGTACGAATGTCATTGAGAGACAAAAGAAGGAGGGAAAGTCTACTCGATGGTCATATAGGAAATAGATTAGCCTGCAGAAGGAATGGGGCATGGCAAACAACTCAAGAGGAGCAATGTGCATGGCAAACATCTCCCACCCTCTCTCTTGGTCCATAAAGATGAGGGGGTAGAGATATTGAAAGATTCTGCTACTGTAACCTTACAACAAAGGTAGTGTTAATATTCATGGTCAGTGCTTCTTCTCTGGACCACCTCAAAGGCTGGCATGAAGAGCAGAAAATCCATCATGAATAACGAATGGGGACTTTAGGTTATGTGGGATTCACAACTGGGAGATGAGGATATTTTTGTTTGTTTTATTCTTTTCACATAGGAAATATCAGATAAGTCTGTTTCATGCAGATAGGCCATGATCTATTTTCAATAACAAACCATTTGTGCATTTGCTAGCATGAACCCATAAGAGGGAACACATCGCAGAAATATATTTTCCTTGGCAGTTTTCTTCTTCAGAATAGACCAATTAGATAAAATAAGTCTATGACATCATTTGATATGTTTTGGTTTTCAGGATTGTCAAGATGCCTGCTGCAACGCAGCAACTTGTAAACTGCAACATGAGGCACAGTGTGACTCCGGAGAGTGTTGTGAGCAATGCAAAGTAAGTGTCTATGAAAATACTGTTGTTTCTTAGTTCCTGTTTCCCACAAAAAGGCATGCCATCCTCTTTGCAGGTCATGGCCTTCCAGGTTTCGTGTTCTTTTATTAGTTAAGTTGATCCACTCTTTTGTCCAGGTTAGTGCTGCTGCTCTGTAATATAACTCCCAATTTGGAAGACCAAGTCCTCCTCTGCTTTTTACATCCTGTAATGATTTTATTTTTATTTTAGGTTATTTACCTAACCAAATAAATTCCTGCGTAATTATATTGAGTTCATTAAAAAAAGGATTTCTCTGGTCTGATAGGGATCATTTGAAATAAATACAAACATTTGGGTAAGATTGACATTTTTATAGTTGCTACTCTTCCCAGTAAAGATAATTGCAATTTAGCCCATAATTCCAAATATTTTTTTGTTTGTATAATAATGTATCATAATTATTCTCTTTTATTGTTTTACATTGTGCGGTCAGCCATATACCTAGATATTTAATTTTCTTTATTGTCTGTAATCCCGTTACTCTTTCTAATTCTATTTGTTGCAATTCCGTTAGATTTTTGGACAGGAGTTTTGTTTTCTGTCTATTAATTTTCAGACCTGCCATTTCCCCATATCTTTCTAATTCACTAATTAACTCCTTTCCTGTTTCTATTGGATCTGCAATAAAAAAGACCATATTGTCCGCAAAAGCTTGCAATTTGTATTCTTCTATCTTGACTTTTAGTCCTTTTATTTCCGGTTTTTGCCTGATTCATCTAAGAAGAATCTCGAGTGATAATATAAGAAGCAGAGGAGAAAGAGGACAACCTTGTCTAACTCCTTTTTTTATTTCTAAGCTCTGGGTAATTTTGCCATTCACTATAATATTTGCCTTCTGATTGGAATATATTGTTGTTATTATGTGTTTGAATTTCGTTCCTAAGTTCCTAAGTTTGCCTTCTGATTGGAATATATTGTTGTTATTATGTGTTTGAATTTCGTTCCTAAGTTCCTAAGTTTGCCTTCTGATTGGAATATATTGTTGTTATTATGTGTTTGAATTTAGTTCCTAAGTTCATATAAATTTGCTGTATCATGAATTGCCAGTTCAGGTTATCGAATGCTTTCTGAGCATCCAAAAAGACAAGTGATACTTGTTTCTCTGGGTGGACATCATAATATTCCAGAATATCTATTACTGTTCTCAGATTGTTCCTAATTTGTCTGCCTGGCAAAAATCCACTTTGGTCTGAGTGGATGTATTCATTCAAAAGTCTCTTCAATCTGTTTGCTATAATGGTTGTGAATATTTTATGGCTGACGTTAAATAACGATATTGGTCTATAATTTTGGATTTGTGTTGTGTCCGTGCCCTCCTTCAGGTTTAGCGAGATAAGTGCATCCCTCCATGTATGCAGCATTTAACATCTATCTAGTAGATCTTCCATTATTTTATAAAATTCCCCTGGGAGACCATCTGGCCCTGGTGTTTTATTGTTTTTCTGGTTTCTAATTGCCTGATTTAATTCTACTATCGTTATCTCTTTAGTTAAATTTTCCTTCAGATCTTCTCTATCTATAGGCCTCATTCTTCTCTCAAGTATTTCCTTATCTGTTCTTTATCTACCTCGTCTCTCTTATACAAATTCTCAAAATATTGGTATACAATCTTTTTCTTTCTTTCTATTGTATGATGGTGTTCTCCATTTTCATCTTGTAGTTGACGGATGATTCTTTTCACTCTCTCTTAAGCTTATACCTTCCCAGTTTATTAGCTTGTTCAAAGAAAGTTTGTCTAGCTATTTTTAGATTTTCACCATTTCTTCATGATCTGCTAGATTAAGTTTGTGTTTGATTAAAGTTAATAGTTCTTTTAATTTAATGTTTTGTGGAGTATTTTGTAATTTAGTCTCTAATTTCTTAATTGTTTCCTGTAGCTTATTTTGTTGAGCAAATTTTTCTTTGTTTCTTTTTGCTGAGTATGATATTATGATCCCCCAAGTAACTGCTCGGGTGGTGGGGGGGGGGGGGGGGGGGGGGGGGGGGGTTCCTTCGCTGCCCCACCTGGGCGAGGGGCTGGAGACGAGCGCCCGAGAGGCGGCCCAGCGTTTCCAAAGGCGGAGAAGGGCCAAGCGGGAGGATCTGTGGCCGCTTCCATGGGAAGAGAGCTGGGAGGGACCTTGAGAGGTCGTCTAGTCCAACCCCCTGCCTTGCTCTCGTCTTACCTCCGGTGATGAAGCACCCACAGCACCGTTTGCAAATGGACTAAACATGTTTTTAATCCGTCTATCCCTCCTACACACGTTCCACTTGCCCCCCAAATAAACATTCCCTGCCTCCTCCTCCTACTACTACTCCGCCACTCGCGCCTCATCGATGGCTTCCTTGAATGAGACGTCCTCCCCGGCCAAGAGTCTCTTTTGTAGCGTTTGCTTCCTCATTCCCAGGACGATTCGGTCTCGGAGCATCTCTTCGGTGTCTGGGAACCTGCCGTTCTTTGCTATCTTCCGCAGTTCGGCTATGAATGTGTTTATTGTCTCCCCCTTTCTCTGGCTCCGCGCGTAAAATTCCTGTCGGCTGACCAGGTAGGAGGTAGAGGGGGTGTAATGTTCCTTGAGTGCCCGTTGGAGTTCGTCCCAGGACACGCTTAGCAGGTCTTCCCATACCAGGGCATCTGCCATTTCGTAAATCTCGGGAGTCACAGTAGGTCAGGAATAAGACTTTTTTCTTTTCATCGGGGGCTGCTTGGAGTCCGTTGACGTTCAGGTGCATATCAAATTGGCCCATGTATGAGGACCATTTCCCCTTTGTAGGGGATTGACATCGGGCCGTGTGCCACGTTGGTCGGCGGGGTCCCGATCGTTGCGGTGGCCTAAAATGGCGTCTGAATCCCCACGAGGTGTCCTTTGTTCTCTCCACAGCTCAGAATCCCACCTTCGTCTCCAGGGTTCAATGAAAAAGAGGCAGGACGCGGCAGGAGCAGGTAAAACTCTTTTTATTGGTGTTTAACCAAAAAAAAACCCGCTCAGTCGCGGCTTTTGTAGCTTTAGCTGTCGCTGTCCAAAGCTTCAGCCACTGACGGGGATTTGTTTCTCCCGCCAGTGGCTGGGCCAATGAGTGGCGTTTGCTAGCCGACTCCACTCTGTGGCTACATTTGGTAATACTCCTCCTTTTCCCTGAAAGGAGCTTTGACACAACCCAACGTCCTCCTCCGGGGGTGCTGACTATAATGCCCATTGTCCCCACCTAAAGGAAATGAAAGGCCAGGTAGCCTGCCAGACTGGGGCAACCATCGCAGCCCTTCTTTCTGGCCGCCTTCCGCAGAACTGCTGGAACTCTGGTTCCCATCCAAGGCAGTCAAGGGCGGGATAGAAGCCAGGAAACCGAGTTCTCATCCTGCCTTCGGCCTGGAAGCTGCCTGGGTGACTTAGGGCCACTCACTCTTTCTCAGCTCAACTCATCGGATGGGCTGGCTGTGGGGAAACTAGGAGAACGAGGAGAATTGCCACCCTGAGTTAATTTATACAAATAAGAAAGGCAGGTTTCTCTCTCTCTCCCAAAAAGAGATCATCTTTAAGCTTGAGTTGTTCTGCTTCCCTCTCCATCCGGTAAGTTTCGGTGTCCTGCAAATGCAGAAATTCATGGATCAGCCTGTTGTGTGAATATTGCCAATGTTTTCATTTTTTATTTTTTTTTGTAAATTTTATTTGAGTTTTCACAAAAAGAAAAGAAACACAATTAAAACATCTTTTTTGAAAGCAGCATAATCCCGGGTTACATTTCTTCGTGCAGACACAATTTCAGGTTCATGCTCATTTTTATATTCTATTCCATATCTTATTACATTTTACATTTTCTACATAGCTTCTCCCCTCTTTTAATTTCCTCAATTTTATTGTATTTATTTCATCTCAATTCAAATCATTATATTTATATTTTTTGTCTGTCCTGTTTCAATTGTCTATTATCTTTTCTCATTAAACAAAATTTCTCCTGTAGTTACTGATTGGAGTATGACGCCTTTATATCTTTCCCCTAAAGTTATAACACTCAATATAATACATAGCTTCCATTCGGATTCTGTTTGGTACATTCTTAAACTACACACAGTATTCTTTTAAAAAAAAATTATAAATGTATATAATTAAAACAACATTCCATTCCAATTCAATTCTATCATTAATATTAATATTCATTAAAGTCTTAAGATTTTTCACGTTACTTTTCAATTAAGTATCATACTTCTATGGGAACAATTATAAGCTTTCCATAATTAATCCCCCCCTTCATTTCCAAGGTCGGTAAAATGAGGACCCAGATTGTTGGGGGCAATAGGTTGACTCTGTAAACTGCTTAGAGAGGGCTGTAAAGCACTGTGAAGTGGTATATAAATCTAAGTGCTGTTGTTATTGCTATTGAGATGGTAGACAATTCATAGATGCTTTTTTGCCCCCAAAGGCAACTGCACTTCCTTGGTTTTTGTTTTTATTTTCTTTGAAAACATTTCGTTTCTCATCCAACAAGCTTCTTCAGTTAAAAAACAAAAAACAAAAAAGGAAGTCCAGTTGCCTTTTGGAAAAAAAAGATCCTTTAGATTCAAAAATTTTCTGTCTTTGCCTTCACACCTGTCTTGTCTACCTGCCTGTCTGGCTCAATTAGCCAAACTTGTGGCACAGTGTTAGTAAGGATTAGCACTGCAAATATTTTAGTAGTTGGTATGCCTTATTTAGAGGCAGTTTTAGTGTAGTGGTTAAGGCATCAGGTTAGAAACTGGGAGGCTGGGAGGCCTACTCTGGCTTCAGACACAGTGCCAGCTCTGACCTTCAGCCAGCCCTTCCCTCTCAGCCCTAGGAAGGAGGCAATGGAAAACCCCTTCCCAAAAATCTTGCCAGGAAAACTACAGGGATTTGTCCAGCCAGCCACCAGGGAAGACACCTAATCAATTATTTCAATTGCTACGTACTAGTTTTATATAAAACGAGCATGTAGCAATTGAAATACACACAATATGTTGCTAGTATGTAGCTATTGAAATACATAGTAGGACATCTATTGCTAGTCCATGTATAATATGCCACACGCTAAATGAATATCATAGTAGTCTGGTTCAATTATCAACCATAATTCCTGAACCCAGGATGCCGGCAGAGGCACATAGTCTATGCTTCCCTACCTCACCCTCTCTTTTGCCTGGGTGTTAGTTGCTGATTTACTTGGCCTAATCAAAGACAAGTCTGGAGTCTTGTTTGCTCCTAGCCAATAAATGCAGGTCTGTATGGCCGAGATCTCCTCATTCAATCTGTACACAGACTCTTGCCTGGTGAACGGAGGGAAAGGGGTGAGGGGAAAGCAGGGGTTGGGAGTGATTGTACCTGAGCAAAGATCTTCTTGATGAGCATGGGCAATCTGCTCTTCCTTTGAAGGGCAGGAAGTCAGAGGCATCTGACACCTGGCCAGGTGAAGATAAAAGGGGATTAAAAATTTAAATTATCTCCAGCAAACCTGCCACCTTAACCCTGCTTCCCCCCCCACAGCTTAATCCTTTGCCGGAACAAAGATGAGCACATGCAGATGGAGAAGTTAATTGTGTTCACCAAAAGAGTCTACACTTGGGTTACATACATCCAGGTTGTGGGCCTCCTGCATGGAATTAGGTCTTCCTCAGACCAGGTGTTATTGCTCTACTACAGAATTGCCTCTCTTGTTTCCTCAGCCACCCGGCCATTCATTGCATTACATGGGACGCCCTGGCCCTATTTCAGTAGAGTTATCTGCAGGTTGCTAACCTCCCTCGATTTTTTTTTTAAGTCAAGTTTGTTTACTGTTCTCCCCTTGTGGCTAGGGGAAATAGCCCACATGGAAGCAAACCTGTGATTATCCACCATCTGCATTCTTTCTTCCAATCCTGGTACTTTAACTGGTAGAATACTGTACCACAGGCGGTCTATTTTAATAGCAACCTCCAGACATCCATAAATGAGACAAAACATACCAGAAAAAATGTGGGCTTGGCATGCTTGGTTAGCTGCAGCATCAAGCGTAGGGTGAGGCCTGTTCAACACCATTTGTTGATGAGTAGAAAGGACTTTCCAAATTGTACCACGTTGGTTTGAAAAAGCCACTTGGATCTGAGAAAAAATAATAATTAAAACTGATAAGCTTGGGAATGGCCTACTCTGCAAGCTTTCAGATGCTCTTGAATTCTTCACCAGGTGATTTAAGAGCAGGAGATGGAGAAGAAGCAAGAAAGCAAACAGAGAAAAAAGTCCAGGTATCTACACTACCATGAAGTGACAATTTAAAGATGCGCCTAGACTGAATTAATTTGTTAGCTGTAGATGACTTCTTCTCTGTTGAAGAATTCTTATCAGCATCACAGCTTATAAGAACAGCTGTCCTCTTAAAAAGAGCCCTGTCAATAGATTGTACAGGTATTCCTCAACTTATGACCAAGACTGAGCCCAAAATTTCTGTTGCTAAGTGAAAATTTGTTAAGTGAGTTTTGCCCTATCTTACGACTTTCCTTGCCGCATTTGTTAAGTGAAACACGCAGCTGCTATGTTAGTCACATGTTGTTAAATGAATCTGGTTTCCCCATTGACTTTGCTTGTCAGAAGGTCACAAGAGGGGATCACGTGACCCTGGGACCCTGCAACGGTCATAAATACGAGTCAGTTGCCAATCGCCTGAATTTTGATCATATAACCATAGGGATGCTGCAACGGTCATCAGTGTGAAAAATGGTCATAAGTTACTTTTTTCAGTGCCGTTGTAACTTTGAATGGTCACTAAATGAATCGAGGGCTACCTGTACAATCAACTGATTCCTATCCTGCAGCCTTCTCAGATTGAGTACCAATTTGGCATTGAATTACCAGACCTTTAGGTGCCTGGAGGATATAAACTGGAGAAGGAGGCAGCCATCTTATAAAGTGATTTGATGCAATTTGGTATTAATTGTATGCACAGATATGTTCCATTTTTTTAGTTTGGCTCTCTTGGCTCATAGAACATCGTTGTAAGCATGCCAGCTCCTAAGTCTCACTTAATTCACTTATACTCAATTCCCTTATACCTTCTCCTTCCTGAAAGGGAGCTGAACAATTCATCAGCGTTCATCATATGTCTTTCAACCCAGAAACAAGCCTATGGCTGGACTCACACAATATAAAGGGCCACACTTATTTTAATTTAACATAGTGGACTATTCAGTTACTATTTAGAGCAGAGATGGTATTCAGCAGGTTCTGACCAGTTCTGGAGAACCGGTAGTGGAAATTTTGAGTAGTTGGGAGAACCGGCCAATCCCACCTCTGACTGGCCCCGCCCCCATCCATTCTCTGCCTCCCATTCGGTCACAGCTGATTGGCTGGGTCTCCTTTGGTTGCCCTGCACAGGAGAACGGAGCTGGAAAGCAGGTTAGTGGGGTGGGGAGGGAATGGAGATTTTTGCAGTATCCTTCCCCTGCCACGCCCGCCAAGTCATGCCTGCCAAGCCACGTCCACCAAGCCACACCCACATAGCAAGTGGTAAAAAAAATTGAATCCCACCACTGATTTAGAGTCATCATACCTACCTATTGCCTATGGGCTTTCATACATAATGTTAACCTCTCCCAGTCAGAACCAGAGCAGGAATGTCATTGAAGGCAAGAACAGAAAGAAGAAAGAACTGAGCATCCTTGTCTGTCATTTAATTGCCCAAAATTTCAATGCCAAGAGATAATCCATTTATACACATTGTACTTTTAAAGTCATTTTAATCCCCAGGATTAACACCCAAAGAGTAGGTGAAGATAAGAACTTCTGGTTGAGCTAAAAACATTTTAGTTCTTAATGTTCTTAACTAGTTAAGTAGCCTCTATAAGCTATTTATCATAATGGTCTCAGGAAACACATTAAGGTGATCCAGGTATTGTTCTCTAAATATTGCTGAAGAAGGAACCAAAGCTATGAGAAGGAATGGCTCAGATTGGACCAATAAATCTAAGGCAGAGTGACATTCTCGTTCTCTTTTGCTTTGACAAACAGCCTGAAACTCTGGCATTATGTCTGGAGCAGCCCAAAGTTTAAGGACAGTCCAAAGTTTAAGGTGTTTTTTTTTTTTGAAGACACGATGGACTAAATTCTTAACTACATACCTAAGGAAACGAAACTGCAAGGCTGCAAAAGGACTTGTAAATAAATCAAGGCAGGGATTAACCTGCCAAGAAGATGCAAACAAGGCATGTATCATAAGCAGAGGGGAAGGACCACAAAGAAAACATTGAATTCCCTTTGCCATTATTTCCTGAATCCTTTCTGACTGGAACCTGTGAATATGGCTGAATCCCAACTTGGTTGTGCCTGCACTACTTTTGATGCATTAGGAGGAATCTCAACCTTGACAACTTCAAGACCTGCGAATTCCCAGAATTCCCCAGCTAGATTGTGGGCTTAAGGTTCACAAGTCTTAAGTTGCCAAGGTTAGACACCTCTGCATTAGAGATTTCTGACTTCTAAATGATTGAGGGGCATGGGTGGTCTAGAAACATGGAAAATATTAAATAGAAAGGGAGAGAGAGAGAGAAAAAGAAAAGAAAAAGAGTCAGATAGCTGAACAAGTAACTTCAAGGTGTGATCAAAGGTGTATTTTTTAAAACAATGTTACGTAACCTGTTCTTTGTGCCCAGAAAAAGTGGGAAACAGAGGGAGGGAAAGTTTCCACTCTTCTTATAAACAATAATTAAAAATCAGATTTGTGCATTAGGGCCCAAAAGCTAAAAATAAAACCCCTGGGATATCTATTGCCACGAACTGGATTAACTGATGGTTAAAATGTCTAGGAAGCAAGTGGTTTTAAAACCTTCTCTCTCACCCTACCTCAATAGCTTTAATCACTTTCTAAAACCTACTGAAGCAGTAACCGTAACCACCTCTTGCCCCAGCAAATTATAGAGTGCGGTCAAAACTGAGCTTCGGCCAATACTTTCAAGAGTGCCCTCCGATTATCCACACCACATTTCCTTCCTTCCCTTTTCCATTCCTGATGTTCTATTTATACTGGCGGGCGTTGTTTTTTCTGGTTAGTCTTTTACAAGGGCTATGCAATTCGGAATTGTTGAGAGGAGCCTTGAGCCCTGGGGACAAAGCAGGGTATTTACGTAAAGCAACTACAGAAGGGCATTTCTCTGGATCTCCAAACATTGCTAACCTATGATTGCAAGCAGCGTAGTCAGGCGGATGACATGGCAGGCCTTGGTGGGGTGGGATTGCAACACTCCATCAGCACCCAAGCATCTGGAGGGCCACCAGAGACCACTTCTTGGAGGGACGTGGTCAGGTTCTGAAGAAGCTTCTTGGATGAACAGCTGTATGTTTTCAAGGTAAAAAAAAGAAGTCCAAGAAAGTCCAGATGCCTTTTGAAAAGCACCTTTGGGACAACTGTGACCTGGATGGTTGAGAATCTCCATAAACGTTTGCAGTGAGAATTTAAGGACAGGAATGTGAGAACTCAAGATACAAGACCCCATTGCTGTTCCCACCCTTCCATCTCCTTTCCTTCCTCCCCAAAAATGCTGAGCAAAGGAGCTGCTTAAATTTGGCCATTGTGTCCCCACATTCAACAGCTATTTGCTGTTCAAAAGAAAGGGACCCCAGAAACTGCAGGGCAGTTGCTGCCTTCTGAAAAGGAAACACACAGTGTCTATTCCAAAATTGGCTTAACAGCATTGTTTTTTAAAAAACCCCTCTCTTCTCCCCACAAAAAAGCCCCACAAACTAAAAAAAGAACCAAACCAGAAAATCCTGTTCTCTCCTTAAGTGGGACCTCACCTATTTGGGATCACTGCTTTGAATTCTCCAGTCTGACTGACTCCCTGCCCATGCTAGATATGATTGCCCAAGGGCTGCATTGAGAGCCAATTTGGTTTAGTGGCCAAAATCAAAGCTTGAGGCTAGAAAACAGGGGACCGTGAGTTCAAGTCCTACCTTAGCCATGCGAGCCAGCTGGATGACCTTGGGCCAGTCACTGTCTCTCAGCCCAACCCACCTCAGAGGACTGTTGTTCTGGGGAAAATAGGAGGAAGAGGAAGGGGTGTGGATATATTCTCTGCCTTTGTGAAAGTTATTTGTGAAAGTAATAAATGAATGAATGAATGAATGAATGAATGAATGAATGAATGAATGATCATGTCTACCCATTCACTCTAGGACCTTGGACAAAACACTGTGGTAGTGTGCCTTAATTTTCCCTCTGTAAAAGGGCAGACTAACATTCAATATTGAAGAACTGCGATATAGACAACCCTTCTTTGCTTGATCTACCCCAAATTATTGCTGTAACTTATCACACAGTTTCACTCAGCTAGATGTGAAAGAAGAGAGTGTAATTTTGTGTCCCACCAGAACTGCAAACTGACTCAGGAGGCTTTTGTGATAGATCAGAGGGTCTTCAAACTTGACAGCTTTAAGACTTGTGGACTTCAACTCCCAGAATTCCTGAGCTAACATGACTGGAGGAGGAATTCTGGGAGTTGAAGTCCACAAGTCTTAAAGCTGTCAAGTTTGAAGACCCCTGTATAGATCGTCAAGTCATTAACAAATTCAAGTCCTAACCAAGGACTTAAAAGCTGTTAAGGTAATGTCTGAGTATACACATAATCCTCAACTTACAACTGTTCATTTAATGACTGTTCAAAGTTACAACAACACTGAAAAATGTGACATGACTGTTTTTCACAGTTACAACCTTGGCAGCATCCACACGATCATGTGATCAAAGTATAGACACTTGGCAACTGGTTCATATTTATGACGGTTTGCAGTGTCCCTGGGTCACATCATCCCCTTCTGCGACCTTCTGACAAGTGAGGTCAATGGGGGAGCCAGATTCACTTAACAACCGGGTTACTAACTTAGCAACTGCAGTGAT